>NC_035449.2:44410625-44524199 GCF_002127325.2 Helianthus annuus
TGGGCAAGACCCCCAACAGTGGTTAGCAAGAAACAGTACTCACAAGAAGCCAAACCCAAAACATTTGTCTTTTTGCTGGTTTTCTATCACTCCATCAGCCAGTCAAGTACCAAGAGGCACTAAAAGACAACAACTGGGTAGAAGCCATGCAAGAGGAGCTCCAACACAAGAGACAACAAGTATGGGAGCTTGTACCACTGCCAAAAGAGGTCAGTCCCATTGGCACAAAGTGGGTCTTCAAGAACAAAACAGATGAAAGGGGCATTGTTGTCAAGAACAAAGCCAGGCTTGTGGTTCAAGGTTACAGACAGGAAGAGGGGATTGATTATGATGAAACATTCGCCCCTGTTGCAAGATTGGAAGCTATCAGACTGTTCCTGGCCTTTGCTGTCAACCACAACATGCAGGTGTTTCAGATGGATATCAAAAGTGCTTTCCTCTATGGTACATTGCAAGAAGAGGTATATGTATGTCAACCTCCAGGCTTTGAGGATCCATTTTATCCTGATCATGTCTACAGGCTAAACAAAGCCTTGTATGGCCTAAAACAAGCACCAAGGGCCTGGTATGAAACTCTTTCCAACTTTCTTCTCTCAAATAGTTTCAAAAGAGGTACCATTGATAAAACACTGTTTCTTAAATGGAGAGGGAAAGATTTAATGATCGTCCAAATTTATGTGGATGACATTATTTTTGGAAGCACATGTACCAAAATGTGTGAAGAGTTTAGAGAACTCATGACAGCTGAGTTTGAAATGAGTGCAATGGATGAGCTGCAATGCTTTCTTGGTCTCCAAGTACAGCAAATGCAAAATGGAACTTTCATTCATCAAAGCAAATATGCTAAAGAACTTTTAACCAAATTTGATATGAATGATTGTAAACCATGCAGCACACCCATGGCCACAAATAAGCTGGTCATGTCTGATGAAAAGGATGAGCTGATTGACCAAACACTTTATAGGAGCATGATTGGGTCTTTATTGTACCTAACTGCATCCAGACCAGACATCATGTTTGCAACATGTGTCTGTGCAAGAAGTCAATCAGCTCCCAGAAAATCTAATCTCATTGCTGTAAAAAGGATTCTCAGATACATAAAAGGTGCTCCCACACTTGGTATCTGGTATCCAGCTAATGGGAATATCAAGCTTTCAGGTTTTTCAGACAGTGACTTTGCTGGTTGTCACACAACAAGGAAGTCCACTTCAGGAGGGTGCCAGTTTCTAGGTGATTGCTTAGTTTCTTGGCAAAGCAAAAAGCAAGCAGCAGTTTCAACATCCACTGCTGAGGCTGAATACATTGCTGCTGCAAGCTGTACAGCCCAACTCCTGTGGCTTCAAAATCAGTTGCTGGATTTTGGTATCACTGCCTTAAAGACACCACTTATGCTGGATAGCCAGGCAGTAGAAAATATCATCAAAAATCCAGTTTCCCATTCTACCACCAAACACATCGACATCAGACATCACTTTGTGAGGGATTGCTATGAAAAAGGTTTGATTTCTCTGCATCATGTCCCAACTAAAGACCAGCTGGCAGATGTGCTCACAAAAGCACTTGTTACAGCCACTTTTGAAAGTCTGGTCTCTAGGATTGGGATGCTAAACATGGAATAACAAGCAACATCTTGTTTTTCTATGGATAAAAGCAACAAAATGTTTTCAGAAAATCAAAAATCCATCCTTAAAAATAGCTTAAAAATGAAAATTTCATTAAAATCCTTAAAATTCTGCCATAACCACTGATTGTTCAAAAGTCTGCTCTACTTCAAAAAGTCTGCCCATTGCTGAAAGGCAACCTCTGTTCTCTCATTCCTTGATAACCACTGTTGTTCAAAAGCAGTGTCTTATCCACTGATATGCTATCCACTGATAGTAAAAATCATCCACTGCCCCCTTTCCACTGCTTTCATCCGTTGCTTTCACCAAAAGTACTGTCCTTCATTTTCACCAGTAGTTGTCACGTGGGTAGTACATAGCAGTCAGACCTTTTGTAACGGCTGCCACGTCAGCATTCACTCTCTCTCCTATCAAACTCCCCACTCACCATCCAAACAGGGTTTTACTGTCGAATTGAATTCATAAAAATTCTCTTCTCAAAGCAGTTTTTCTTTCCATCTCTCACAAAATTTCTTCAATCAATCGTTTCAAAAATGACAAAATCGAAGTCATCTGCAAAACCCACATCAACATCTTTGAAAACAGCCTCTCAAAAGGCAACCACCACTGAAATTCCATTCAAAAAATCTCACAATCTCCTGGGTCTTCTCACAAAACCAGGAACCACAGATGTTTTCGATTCCATTATCACCATCATGGCAAAATCAAAGTACAAAACTTTGCTCACCGCCGACGCACCCATCTACTTGGCAACCCAAAGGGAGTTTTGGAAGAATGCAACCCTTGAAAAACAAGGAGACATTGTCACTGCAATCAAATCTTCCATAAAGGGTAAAGCTGTCCACATTACACCACAATCCATCTCCGAAGTCTTTCAACTCGATGACCAGGCAGGTAAAACTTCCTTCACCAAAAACGAGTTGCACATTGACTTCATTGAAAGAGGGTATGAAGCCACAATGATGACGAAATTAACTTTAGAAAAAGCTTATTTTTCTCCTCCACCAAGATTTTTATTTCATACCCTCCTAGTATGTGTTTCAAACAAAACCACTTCTTTCAATGAGATCCCTATAAAGATTCAAAATCTGGGATATGCGATTCTTCAAGAAGAAAATTATAACTATTCTCGGGAAATCTTTAAAGATTTGGTCAATAATGTTGAAAGCAAATCATTTTTACTGTTTCCAAGGTTTTTAAGCTATTATTTTCAAAAGAAATTCAGTAAGGATGATTTGGTACTAATAAACCAATGTGAAATAACTGCAATAAACTGTCTAACATCTGAAACATTTTCACGTATGTTAGCACCTTGCAAAACACAAGCAGGGGTACCTGAGCAGACTTTAGCAGCTACCACTGCTCCTCAGGTATCTGCTGCTGAGCCTACTGCTCTAGGTGATCAAAGCAGCAGAACAACTGTTTTGAAACCCACACCTACCAAACCAAAAAGGCCATCCAAAAAGAAAAATCAAAAACCCTCCAAACCAATCCAAAAGGCAACTCTGGCAGATGAGATACCAGAGTTAATGCCTGTAACAACACAAATGTCACTAGAAACCACTGCTGCTTCTTCCTCACAGCAGTTGGTACAAATATCTCAACCCATAACCATAACTCCTCCTGCTTCTTCACAAAAAGGACATGTTGTACACAAAGGGCCACCACATCATGATGCTCTGGATACACTTGTCTCCATCATCCACAGCTCAATGCCTGGAGCAATTCCACCTTCTAAACCCACCATCACATCCTCAATTCCACCAAAAACACAACTACTGTTGGATGCAATTGACTTGAACTAGGCACTATCCAGTCCTTCTCAATCACCTGTTAATGAGAATATACCTCAACAAATGACTGAGCCTGCTGTATCATCCATTGCTAACCCACCAACAAAACCTGAGGAGGTTACACCCATTGAGTTACAAGTAACTCTTTGTGGTAATCCAAGTGAAGCAGCCACTACAACTGTTGAACCTACAGGTTTACAGTTGGGCAGTGGTTTCATTAATAAGACTTCCTTGGAGGCAATTCCTTACATAGCACCTCTGCCAACCACCAGTGGATTTATATATCCAACTGGCATCATCAAAAGGTTGTCAAGTGTTGAAGGAAGAAGACCCCAGTACCAAGAAAAAGGGGCATCAATGGTTAGTGTTTGGAATAAATTCCCTACATCTGCCACTGATAAAACCACTGTTAGTGGGAAATCAGATGATCCCATTAAATTGGGTGATGATTTAAAGTACCAGAAATTGACGGATCGTGTTGAGAAACTTGATAACTCTGTTGCAGAGCTCAAAACTATGTTCCAGCAGTTGTTACAGGTACAAAAGGTACAATCCACTGCTATTCCACCTCAAGCACCTACTCTACAACAAGCACCTGCTACAAATGAGCTCTGGAATCTCTTTCAGTCTTATCTCCATCATCAGGCACAACTGGCAGATCAGCAACATGAAAAACATGTTAAACAGCTGAAAAATGCTATGGAGTCTAGGTTCAAAGACACTCAGGCTGATCTAAAGGCTCTCAAAACTCAGATCCTGCACACCACTGGCACTGCTCCTCCACCAGTATTCTTCATTGATCAACTCCCTGAAGATAATGCCAAAAAGGGGGAGAAAATTCAAGAATGGAGAAGAAAGGGAATAACTGATGGTCTTTACCTTGCACCAGAAAATTCAAATATGACCAAGCAGATCCCTTTGCCAGATGGTAGTAAGAAAATTGATGAGACTACAAATGCACTTGCAGAAGCACTTGCTTGTGTAAAAAGGGATAGAGAGGCCAAAAAGAAAGCCAAAGTGGATTATCCGGATCAGGGTACTTCAGGGTCAAGAGATGATGAAAATCTTTTTGATGAAAAGAAGAAGCCTACTAGAAAAGTAAGGCTACCCAAATCCATTCCGGTCAGGCGTTCAAAGTCTGTTCAAAAACCACCTCCCAAAACAGGTGTTGTAACCTCTGTTGTATCAACTGTTGTTGGTACCTCAGTAGTTTCAACATCTGCCCTCACTTCAACACACACCACCTCAACACACACTTCATCTACTGCTTTACCACCATCACCACCAAAATCACAATCACCTCCTGTCAAAAGGCAGAAGACAGCAGATGTTAAAACATCTGTTGTAAAGACAACAGTGGTTGGAACACCAGTTGTTTCAACAACTGTTAGTCTATCACAAACCACTGCCACTACAACCATCTTTCCATCCAAAACATCATCAGTCCCTCCTCAAATAAAGAGGAGGAGGCTAACTCCTAAAGATGATGTCACTTCACCATCCCAAACATCTTCAAAACCTTTAGCTCTTGTCAATATACCAAAACCAGTTCCACTTTCTTCTGTTCCAATGCACAAACCTTTACCTCCTGCAGGTGTTCAATTTCCTCTTGAACTAGAAGCTGTCAGAGAAGAGATAAAATCCTTCTATACTGAGGATGACCCTGCCAAAAGGAGTTTGCCCTCAATCAAAGGATATCCATGGCCCAAAAACATTGATGAATATTTGAAGATAAAGGCCAAACAAGCAGAGGATATCTCACAAAGAAATTCACAAGGGAAATCTGACAAAGAAGTTTCAAGATACTACCAATATCTGCTTACACAAGTCAGTTCCCTGGAACGTTTTGCGAGGAATGTTAGTCAACAAATTTCTGAAAGAGCAGCTGAAACTCTGAAGAAAGACTACATTGAAAGCATCATATTCTACAAGAAATACAAAGGAGAGAGACACATGTACAAAGAGTGGACTATCCCAGAGCTTGAAGCTGAATCAGCCAGAATTCAAGTTATGATAAAAAGGAAAGTCACTCACACTCCTCCTGATTGGGCAAGGTTTAAAAAGAATGTACCTGAAAAGCAGTTGGAACTAAAAAGAATGAAAGAAGAATTGGTTGTTGCTGATTTTGGCACCAAAAGACAAGTAGCTAGATGGAAGGAAGATTTGGTCAGGTCAACCTACAAAAGGTTGGAGGAATTAAGGAAGAAATGTCGCGGCCCCCGACCCACCCTGGACGGAGTCGGGGCCCGCGATGCAGATTTCAGTGGTACCCGTGGTATTTAATTTATGTGACAGCGGAAGTCTTTTTACAACAGGATCTTTTCACTGGAAAATGCTCGTTTAATATATTACACAAAGTTTAAGGGATAAATCCCATAATTTACAATAAGTTGATTTCACACAGAAATCTTTATTTTCCAAAACATGTTTTATTCATTTATTTATACCGAGCCACTTCTCTGAGCTTGATAGTGCTTTACTGCACTTTTCCTGTGTGACACCTCGGATCTTTCCGGATAACCTTTTGATGTAACAAACGTGTACGTAATCGACTAACAGTAAAAATATATAAAAACTATTTGCTATTATGTGTTATGTGCCGATTTGCTTATGTGTATGTATATATATATATAAGTGTTATACACGTAAACCGAAACCACAAGCAACCCGACTCGAGACCATGGTCTCGAGTGAACATTAGTAATGGGCCGGCTAGGCCTTGGCCTCGTAGGAATTAAACCCAACCCAAGCCCACACTCGCAACACTATATAAACCCAACCCCACCTCCCTTAACCATTTTACACACTCTCTTCTCACACTCTCATCTCTCACACCAAAACCCTAAAGCTCTAGCAACCAAGACCACTCTTCTCATCCTTCTCCTTCTTCTCGGGTCAACCAACATCAAGAACCTACTCGGTTTTAGCTCGGAACCGCCAACCGGGAGCTCATTCATCGATCCATCATACCCGCACACCTTGAATCTATAACCGGTTAGTGGTTTTAGCTCTTTCTAGATGTTCATGTGTTAATAAGGTCACTATGTGTTACCATGATTCTTGCTTGTATTAATATAGGATGATGATATAAATTTCGGATAAAAGATTTGATGCTTGATTATGTTTGAAAAGCATGCCTAGATAACTTAGGGTGAATGTTTATGAAAGTATGTGAGTAGTCGGTTTTGGGGGAGATAGTTTTGTTTCCGGTTAACAAGGGTTTGGTTAAAGGGGATTTGGACATGATGTTGGATTGAGTGTTCATGACTTTCATGATTTGAGATTGTGGTTAAATATTGCTTGAATAACCTGATTTTGGTTAATTGTCAGTTGGATACTTGTGATTGAATATGTTGAATGTGTGAAGAACAATTTGAATGTGTTATGAACATGATAAATATTTGAAATTGTGCTTGTTTGATCTGTTGTGGTTTGTAATCAGACAAGAAAACATGTTTTAGTGGAAATGGTACATATTGGTTTCATGAAAATGCATTTCCATTGGTTCGTACATATGACAGGTTCTAGAAGGTCTTCATGCACACGTAACTACGGTTGCGAGTCGCAACCTTTGGTTGCTACTCGAGACCGCACCAAGATCTGTCGAGACCTCCCGGTTGCGAGTCGTAATCAACGCGTATCGATCTGATTGCGAGTCGTAACCACAGCTGCTTTGTCGGAATCGCCGGTTGCGAGTCGGAATCTCTGATTGCGAGTCGCAACCAAAGCATGACGAACCGAGACCTCGCTTGCGAGTCGCAACCTTGGTTGCGAGTCACCTCCGTCTCGACTGGGCTGATATTGGGCCAACGTACTTGTTGGATTGTCTGTTAACTGGATTGCTTGTGTAACTGCTTCGGCCCAATAGCCCCACTGTTTGTATGTTGGACTTCCTGTTGACTGGGCTGCATGTCTACCTGCTACTGTGGTTATCTGCATTTACGTTAAGTGTGTCTTATACGTGTTTACTTGTACCCGACTTGACCCATATTTGGTAACCATGTTAGGACGTGGTGACCAACATACTTAACCAAGTAACGTATCATACCGAGCAACCCAAGGTGAGTTCACAACTTAAAAGCATGCGTCCCGGTGGTTTGGGACACGAGACTAAAACAACCCTATCCCCTTGTAAAGGGGATACCGTCTACACTCCTTCCCTAGTTATTGGGAAACAAACTTACTTTATCTTCCCTTGTATTGGGAAACCTTTTTAGTTAATTTCTGTTTATACGGATTGCAACTAACGGCACTAAACGCAACTCTATCACTCAAGTCCCTACTACATAATACCGATTAGTCGCCGGTGCCAGGCGAACGGGTTATTAGTTGATAGCGCTATTTAGGTTTTACCAGCCTCACACCGTGCCATGGTATGGGATCGGTCGTGAACTAATGTACTCAGGCATCCGTCAATGATGATAGAACATTGACATCGGGGCATCCTGCGGAAACGCAAACGGTTACCTAGTGTTCGGTATTGGAAAAACAGTTTAGTCGCTAACTTTTGGGGTAGCTCCCCATGGCATGTATAAACGGATAAATTAACTGGTGAAACAAGTTTTTGGTAATTAAAACTGGACAACTAGTGAACTCACTCAGCATTATTGTTGACCCTTTACTGCATGCTTTGCAGGTGGCCAGTGACTGGAGCAGCTACTTGGGATGTGTAGTGGTCGTCTGCCCGTGTGTTGGGCATTTATTATGCTTACCTTATGAACACTGTTTAAAAACTATTTAATTATGCTTCCGCTACTTGTTACTGTTTAAACTTTAAAACCTTTAACTCTGAACTTGATATTTGCTAATTTTTATGGTTAGCAAGTATTACTTTAATATTAACCAATGCTTAGTATAATTGGTGGCTGGATCCTGGTCAGTCACGCCCCCGAAGCGGGTGTTATCCGCGGGTGGATTTTGGGGGTGTGACAGATTGGTATCAGAGCCATTGGTTATAGTGAACTTGGTTTTAAAAAGGGGAAAAATCTTTTTGAGAAAAACCAGACTATAACCCGTGACTCGTGACGACACTACACTCCAAGTACAAGGCTCGACTTATCTGACCTCATAGCTCGGACCCATAGTTACTTGCTTACTTGTCTTATGCTTTCTGCTTTACTATACGTACTAGTTACCTGATTAGATAGATGCGTCTTCTCTCTTCTATCTTATTCTCGCTATGTTACGACATCACGCACTCATACTATGTTTTCTGGTTATGAAGACAATGAGTGGACGCGGACGAGGAAACGTCAACATGACCCCGGCTCAGTTCACTAGCCTGCTCAACACCGTGGCCGCAGCTTTCGCAGCTCACCCGATAGGTCAGCCTGCACCTGTGCAACCACGTGTTTGTACCTTCAAGACCTTTATGGATTGCAAGCCTCTTCCTTTCAATGGCACGGAGGGTGCCATAGGCCTTCTGCACTGGATTGAGAAGGTCGAAGCTGTTTTTGCTGTCTGTGAATGCCCAACTGCTAATTGGGTGAAGTTTGCTACTGGTACTCTAGAGGGAAGCACACTTTCATGGTGGAAGGCGCAAATTCAAATGCTTGGCTTGGAGACTGCAAACGCTACTGCGTGGGAAGATTTCAAGGATATGATCAAGGAAGAGTACTGTCACAGGGATGACATCCACAAGCTTGAGAATGAGTACTATGAACTCAAGATGGTTGGGTCAGAGATTGAGGCCTACACCAAGCTGTCCAATGACTATGCTGCTCTTTGTCCAAACATGTCTCGACCTATGTACCGAAGGATCGAACTGTACATCAAGGGTCTGGCTCCAGAAATTCGAAGCCACGTGACTTCAGCCAACCACACTACCATTCAGCCGATCGTTCGACTTGCTCACAAACTCACGGATCAGGCTGTGGAAGAGGGCAGGTTGCCCAAAAGGATCAGTGCTGCGGAAGGAAGTTCTAGTGATGGCAAACGAAAGTGGGATGGAAATCAGGGCAAGGATGCTAACCCTACTCAAGCCCCAGCTCAGCAAAGGAAAACTGACAACAACAAGGGCGCTCAGCAACAGGGTGGCTACCGGGGAAACTACCCTAAGTGCAACAAGTGTAACAGGCACCACAATGGGGCATGTAACAAGGGTCAGTGTCAGCGATGCCACAAGATGGGGCACGAAGCCAAGGATTGTAGAAGTCAGTTCCCGGCAAGGCAAAATCAGCAACAACCCCAACAGCAACAGCAGCAGGGAAACAACAGAGCATGTTTTAAATGCGGGGCAACAGGACACATGCGAAAGGATTGCCCTGAACTGAATCAGAATCGCAACAATCAGGGAGCTGGGAACAATGAGCAAAACAACAATGCTGGAAATGCAAGGGGCAGAGCTTTCGTGATTGGAGCTGGAGAGGCTAGGAACGATCCCAACGTCGTGGCGGGTAAGTTCCTACTTGATGATCATTATGTTTCTGTGTTATTTGATTCCGGTGCCGATGCCAGTTATGTATCCCTTCGCATTAGTAAGAAACTTAAGCATTCGCCCGCATTATTAAGTTCTAAGCATATCGTCGAGATAGCTAATGGCAAGAACATCGAGGCCACGCATGTGATCCATGACTGCACCCTAGAATTGTCTGGCCATACGTTTAGTATCGATCTTTTCCCTCTCAAACTTGGAAACTTCGACGTTGTTATTGGTATGGATTGGTTATCCAAACATCGTGCTGAGATCCTCTGTCAAGAGAAAGCAGTTCGCATACCTCGCCATTCTGGTCAACCCCTCATCGTCAAAGGCAACAAAGGTGGAGAAGTCACAGGCATTATCTCGCTTCTAAAAGCCCAGAAGTGTTTGCAGAAAGGGCACACCGCTATCTTAGCACTCGTCACCAATACTCGCGAAAAGGAAAAGAGGATTGAAGATTTTCCTGTAGTACGCGACTATCCCGAGGTATTTCCTGGGGAACTACCTGGACTCCCTCCCCATCGTCAGGTCGAATTTCAAATCGAGCTAGCTCCTGGAGCAGCACCCATAGCTCGTGCACCGTACCGTCTAGCCCCTGCAGAACTGAAGGAACTCTCTACGCAACTACAAGAACTTTTGGATAAAGGATTTATCCGTCCTAGTTCATCACCCTGGGGAGCCCCAGTGCTCTTTGTCAAGAAGAAGGATGGCACATTCCGAATGTGCATCGACTATCGTGAGCTGAACAAGGTTACCATCAAGAATCGTTACCCCCTCCCGCGCATCGACGACCTATTCGATCAGTTGCAAGGATCGAGCTACTATTCAAAGATTGACCTGCGATCAGGCTATCATCAGCTGAGAGTTCGTAATGAAGACATCTCCAAGACTGCCTTCAGGACTCGTTATGGTCACTATGAATTCCTCGTTATGCCTTTTGGAATGACCAATGCGCCGGCTGTGTTCATGGATCTTATGAACCGCGTATGTAAGCCTTACCTCGACAAATTCGTGATTGTGTTTATCGACGACATCTTGATTTATTCAAAAAGTCAAGAAGAGCATGAACAGCACCTACGCCTTATCCTCGAACTCCTTCGCAACGAGCAACTGTACGCCAAATTCTCTAAATGTGACTTCTGGCTTCGAGAAGTCCATTTCCTCGGCCATGTAGTTAATGAGAACGGAATTCACGTCGACCCCGCTAAGATCGAATCGATAAAGAACTGGCCTACACCTAAGACCCCCACTGAAGTTCGTCAATTCTTGGGTTTAGCAGGCTACTACCGCAGATTCATTCAGGGATTCTCAAAGATTGCACAACCTCTCACAACACTCACTCAGAAAGGCGTCGCCTACAAGTGGAATGCAGCACAGGAATCTGCTTTTCAGAGGCTTAAGGATAACCTCTGTAGCGCTCCTATTCTCTCGTTGCCCGACGGTACTGACGACTTTGTGGTTTACTGCGATGCGTCTATTCATGGACTCGGTTGCGTGTTAATGCAACGCGAGAAAGTTATTGCCTACGCCTCACGACAACTCAAGACGCATGAAAAGAACTACACGACGCATGACTTGGAACTGGGAGCAGTGATCTTTGCTCTTAAGATATGGAGACATTACCTGTACGGTACCAAGTGCACTATTTACACCGATCACAGGAGTCTCGAGCATATCTTTAGGCAAAAGGAATTGAACATGAGACAACGTCGATGGGTCGAACTCTTGAATGACTACGAATGCGCCATCAAATACCATCCGGGCAAGGCCAATGTCGTGGCAGACGCCCTCAGCCGAAAGGACACTATACCAAGGCGCGTGCGAGCACTGCAACTTACCATTCAGTCTAACCTCCCTACCCAGATTCGAAATGCTCAAGTTGAAGCATTGAAGCCGAAAAACATCAGGGCTGAGTCTCTGCGAGGGTCGAGACAGCAACTAGAACAGAAAGAAGATGGTGCTTACTATGTAACAGGGCGCATCTGGGTTCCACTCTTTGGAGGTTTACGTGAACTCGTGATGGACGAAGCCCACAAGTCCCGCTACTCAGTACATCCTGGTTCGGACAAGATGTACCATGATTTAAAGACTACCTACTGGTGGCCTGGTATGAAGGCCCATATAGCAACATACGTCAGCAAATGCTTGACTTGCGCGAGAGTCAAGACAGAATACCAGAAGCCAGCAGGTCTACTCCAACAACCAGAAATCCCGAAATGGAAATGGGAGCAAATTTCCATGGATTTTGTTACAGGGTTACCTAGATCTCAACGAGGAAATGATGCTATTTGGGTAATCGTAGATCGATTGACCAAGTCCGCGCACTTTCTGGCTATTAAGGAAACAGACAAGTTTTCTACCTTGGCAGAGATTTACTTAAAGGAAGTAGTTTCGAGGCACGGAGTGCCAACCTCGATTATTTCCGACCGAGACGCTCGATTTACTTCGGAATTGTGGCAAGCTATGCACAAATGCTTTGGCTCACGTTTGGATATGAGCACTGCTTATCACCCGCAAACGGATGGACAGTCCGAACGTACCATCCAAACTCTAGAAGACATGCTTAGAGCGTGTGTGATCGACTTTGGCAAGAACTGGGAGAAGCATCTACCGTTAGTAGAGTTCTCATACAACAACAGCTACCACACTAGCATTCAGGCAGCACCTTTTGAGGCATTGTACGGTCGTAAATGCCGGTCACCTCTCTGCTGGGCGGAAATCGGTGATAGTCAAATCACGGGCCCAGAGATGGTGGTAGATACAACGGAGAAGATTGCCCAGATCAGACAACGCATGGCGGCAGCGCGTGACCGTCAGAAGAGCTACGCTGATAAGCGTAGGAAACCATTGGAATTCCAGGTCGGTGACCGGGTTCTACTTAAAGTCTCACCCTGGAAGGGTGTGGTTCGCTTTGGTAAACGGGGCAAGCTTAATCCGCGATATATCGGACCATTCGAAATTACCGAGAAGATCGGTAAGGTCGCTTATAGATTAAACCTGCCTGAAGAACTGAGTGCGGTACACAACGTTTTCCACGTATCTAACCTGAAGAAGTGTTTGTCAGATGAAACACTTGTAATTCCTTTTAAGGAACTAACGATTGACGAACAGCTACACTTTACTGAGGAACCAATCGAGATCACGGATCGAGTGATCAAAACCCTCAAACGTAGCCAGATACCTCTCGTACGAGTCCGTTGGAACTCGCGACGTGGCCCAGAGTATACCTGGGAGCGGGAAGACCAGATGAAGCACAAGTATCCCCAGCTGTTCCCTAACGAAAACCCCAGCACTGAAGCTACAGCCGAATTTCGGGACGAAATTCCAAACTAACGGGGGAATGATGTGACACCCCGTTGAAACGCTTTCACTTACACTAGCTTGACAGTGGCTGCCTTAACTTTTGGGACGAAAGTTCCTAAAACTTGGGGATAATGTGACACCTCGGATCTTTCCGGATAACCTTTTGATGTAACAAACGTGTACGTAATCGACTAACAGTAAAAATATATAAAAACTATTTGCTATTATGTGTTATGTGCCGATTTGCTTATGTGTATGTATATATATATATAAGTGTTATACACGTAAACCGAAACCACAAGCAACCCGACTCGAGACCATGGTCTCGAGTGAACATTAGTAATGGGCCGGCTAGGCCTTGGCCTCGTAGGAATTAAACCCAACCCAAGCCCACACTCGCAACACTATATAAACCCAACCCCACCTCCCTTAACCATTTTACACACTCTCTTCTCACACTCTCATCTCTCACACCAAAACCCTAAAGCTCTAGCAACCAAGACCACTCTTCTCATCCTTCTCCTTCTTCTCGGGTCAACCAACATCAAGAACCTACTCGGTTTTAGCTCGGAACCGCCAACCGGGAGCTCATTCATCGATCCATCATACCCGCACACCTTGAATCTATAACCGGTTAGTGGTTTTAGCTCTTTCTAGATGTTCATGTGTTAATAAGGTCACTATGTGTTACCATGATTCTTGCTTGTATTAATATAGGATGATGATATAAATTTCGGATAAAAGATTTGATGCTTGATTATGTTTGAAAAGCATGCCTAGATAACTTAGGGTGAATGTTTATGAAAGTATGTGAGTAGTCGGTTTTGGGGGAGATAGTTTTGTTTCCGGTTAACAAGGGTTTGGTTAAAGGGGATTTGGACATGATGTTGGATTGAGTGTTCATGACTTTCATGATTTGAGATTGTGGTTAAATATTGCTTGAATAACCTGATTTTGGTTAATTGTCAGTTGGATACTTGTGATTGAATATGTTGAATGTGTGAAGAACAATTTGAATGTGTTATGAACATGATAAATATTTGAAATTGTGCTTGTTTGATCTGTTGTGGTTTGTAATCAGACAAGAAAACATGTTTTAGTGGAAATGGTACATATTGGTTTCATGAAAATGCATTTCCATTGGTTCGTACATATGACAGGTTCTAGAAGGTCTTCATGCACACGTAACTACGGTTGCGAGTCGCAACCTTTGGTTGCTACTCGAGACCGCACCAAGATCTGTCGAGACCTCCCGGTTGCGAGTCGTAATCAACGCGTATCGATCTGATTGCGAGTCGTAACCACAGCTGCTTTGTCGGAATCGCCGGTTGCGAGTCGGAATCTCTGATTGCGAGTCGCAACCAAAGCATGACGAACCGAGACCTCGCTTGCGAGTCGCAACCTTGGTTGCGAGTCACCTCCGTCTCGACTGGGCTGATATTGGGCCAACGTACTTGTTGGATTGTCTGTTAACTGGATTGCTTGTGTAACTGCTTCGGCCCAATAGCCCCACTGTTTGTATGTTGGACTTCCTGTTGACTGGGCTGCATGTCTACCTGCTACTGTGGTTATCTGCATTTACGTTAAGTGTGTCTTATACGTGTTTACTTGTACCCGACTTGACCCATATTTGGTAACCATGTTAGGACGTGGTGACCAACATACTTAACCAAGTAACGTATCATACCGAGCAACCCAAGGTGAGTTCACAACTTAAAAGCATGCGTCCCGGTGGTTTGGGACACGAGACTAAAACAACCCTATCCCCTTGTAAAGGGGATACCGTCTACACTCCTTCCCTAGTTATTGGGAAACAAACTTACTTTATCTTCCCTTGTATTGGGAAACCTTTTTAGTTAATTTCTGTTTATACGGATTGCAACTAACGGCACTAAACGCAACTCTATCACTCAAGTCCCTACTACATAATACCGATTAGTCGCCGGTGCCAGGCGAACGGGTTATTAGTTGATAGCGCTATTTAGGTTTTACCAGCCTCACACCGTGCCATGGTATGGGATCGGTCGTGAACTAATGTACTCAGGCATCCGTCAATGATGATAGAACATTGACATCGGGGCATCCTGCGGAAACGCAAACGGTTACCTAGTGTTCGGTATTGGAAAAACAGTTTAGTCGCTAACTTTTGGGGTAGCTCCCCATGGCATGTATAAACGGATAAATTAACTGGTGAAACAAGTTTTTGGTAATTAAAACTGGACAACTAGTGAACTCACTCAGCATTATTGTTGACCCTTTACTGCATGCTTTGCAGGTGGCCAGTGACTGGAGCAGCTACTTGGGATGTGTAGTGGTCGTCTGCCCGTGTGTTGGGCATTTATTATGCTTACCTTATGAACACTGTTTAAAAACTATTTAATTATGCTTCCGCTACTTGTTACTGTTTAAACTTTAAAACCTTTAACTCTGAACTTGATATTTGCTAATTTTTATGGTTAGCAAGTATTACTTTAATATTAACCAATGCTTAGTATAATTGGTGGCTGGATCCTGGTCAGTCACGCCCCCGAAGCGGGTGTTATCCGCGGGTGGATTTTGGGGGTGTGACATCCTGGATCACATAGATCACCTGAAACATGTTTGAAAAAGGTTTTGTCAGCGGGGAAATACTGAGTGAATCATTCCATTTTCTAAAACGACCCGTTAGTTATAAATCACAGTATTAAGAGCAATTACAATGTTTCTATCAACCAATTATCAAGAATGGGTATTTGTCACTCGACCGGATCTGTGACTGTGGTCATACCACTATTGGGTCCCGTCGCCCCAAATAGTGACGGTTTACTCACACAGAGTAATAATCACTCACATAGAGTAATACTCACTCACATAGAGTGATAAAAATAGTAATGTGCACAATACCCCACATACCAGCTGTAATTTGGTGATTACAAAGACTTAATCCCTGTAATTATAACCTTGAAAATAATTTGAGGTATTGTAATACTTACTCACAAACTGTGAGAAAACAGTTTAAAAAGAAGAATGACTCACTTTGCAGATTAACGAGCAATAGATATAAGCCTACTGATTAGCCTTGATTACACCTAGTTTAACACAATGCACACACAGACAGGTTAGTAACTAAGACAGCAGTTACGACAATTCACGAGATTAAACCTTCACAATGATTAATCAGTGCGATACTCGATAATTCAATCGGATTCACAACGAATAACAGAGCATAGTCCGAATTCGAACAGCACTCTAATATTCAAGTCGAAATCACGACGAGTAATCAAAGTACAAGCTCAATTGAGCAGCACCTGGACTATCGTTGGATAGTTATAATCGATCGGACGTTGAATCGTAATAGCGATCGAGTTATTACCCTGATTGCGGCAGCGTTTCGATAATTGTGTGTGTTTGTGAATTGTTTCGACGATAACTCAGTATATAAGGTGAATTTGGACGTCGCAGTAACACCAAAGTTCAAGTGCCAACGTCCCCTATTTATACCTGAAAATTGTCCTCCCTCGCGCCACGCGAAGAAGACATGCATACCCGTCGCGTGGCGCGACGGCTCTATTTCTTAGCCTAGGTTGTTTCGTGTCCCAATTAGCCTTGGTGAGTAAGTTAAACGAATAAATTTCGTTTCTACAGCAAATTTAGAAGATAAACATCACTAGGGTTTAACCCCCCCTGAGTTTTAGGGGCCCTGATCCTGATTCCGATTGTTATAAAATTTTAGGGTTTATGCGGAATCATTTGGGTTTCTCAATTAGGGTTTCCTTAATAGTTAATTACCATCCTAATTATGGATTTTAGTGGCAGTTGTTACATCCTCCCCACCTTGAGAAAAATCTCGTCCTCGAGATTTATTGGAATAAATGAGGATATTTGCGCTTCATTTCTGATTCTAGCTCCCAAGTGTATTCTGGTCCTCTTTTTGAATTCCATTTAACCTTGACCAACACCAGTCGTTTATGTTTGAGAAATTTGACTTTTCTATCTTCGATCTGTAGTGGTTTCTCTATAAACTTTAACTTTTCGTTCACCTCTACATCTTGAAGAGGTACTACCAGGGACTCATCTGCTAAACATTTCTTGAGATTGGATACATGAAATACATCATGTACTCCAGCCAATTCTTCTGGTAGTTGTAAACGATAAGCAACTGGTCCTATCCGTTGGCTTATTGGAAATGGTCCTACATATCTGGGACTCAACTTTCCTTTCTTACCGAATCATACTATTCCTTTCCAAGGAGAAACTTTTAAAAGTACTTTATCTCCTACTTGGAATTCGAGTGGCTTGCGACGATTGTCTGCATAGCTCTTCTGACGATCTCTGGCTGTTTTTAATCTTTCCTTGATCTGTGTTATCTTGTCAGTAGTTTCTTGTACAATTTCAGGTCCTGATAATTGACTTTCTCCTATTTCTGCCCAACATACTGGGGTTCTGCACTTGCGTCCATACAGTGCTTCGAATGGTGCAGCTTCGATGCTTGAATGATAACTATTGTTATAGGAGAATTCAATTAATGGCAAATGGCTATCCCAACTACCACCAAAGTCAATTACACATGCTCGGAGCATGTCTTCTAGAGTTTGTATTGTCCTTTCACTCTGTCCGTCTGTTTGTGGATGATAAGCAGTACTTAGATTTAGTCGAGTTCCCATTGCTTTCTGAAAACTTTTCCAGAAATGAGATGTAAAACGACTATCTCTATCCGATACAATGGAGAGTGGGACTCCATGTAGGGATACTACTTCGTCCACGTACAGTTGTGCTAACCTTTCCATGCTAAAGGTTTCTTTCATTGGTAAGAAATGAGCTGATTTGGTTAATCGGTCTACAATTACCCAAATCGCATCATTACCCCTTTTGGTTTTGGGTAACTTGGTAACAAAATCCATTGTTATGAGTTCCCATTTCCATACAGGCATTTCTAATTGTTGAAGTAATCCTGAAGGTTTCTGGTGTTCTGCCTTAACTTGTGAACAAGTTAAACACTTGGATACGTATTCGGCTATATCCTTTTTCATTCCTATCCACCAGAAATTATTCCTTAAATCTTGGTACATTTTATTATTTCCTGGGTGCATGGTATACCTAGATTTATGAGCTTCTTCTAAAATCTTATTTCTTAATTCTCCTTGCTTAGGTACCCAAATTCGTTTCTTATGGAATTTCCAAATTCCATCACTTCCTTGTTCTAATTCTTTTAGGTAACCTTTCATTCCTTCAGCATCATCTTTGATTGCTGTTTTCTGAACTTCTTTTATTTGTGCTATTAAATCTACTTGTAGATTTAACCTCAGAGCACGAACTCGTTTCTGTTTCTCATGGTACTTACGACTTAAGGCATCGGCAACTATATTTTCCTTTCCTTCGTGATATTGAATATCACAGTCGTAGTCGCTCAGCATCTCCATCCATCTTCTTTGCCTCATGTTTAACTCTTTTTGCCCAAATATATATCTTAAACTCTTATGATCTGTATAAACAGTAAACTTACTTCCATACAGATAATGTCTCCATACCTTAAGGGCAAAAATTATGGCTCCTAGTTCTAAGTCATGAGTTGTATAATTTTCTTCGTGCTTTTTCAATTGTCTAGAAGCATACGCAATTACCTTCTTGCGTTGCATTAACACACATCCGTATCCTAATTTTGAAGCATCACAATATACTTCAAAGTCTTCTGTTCCTTCGGGTAAAGCTAAGATTGGTGCATTCGTCAATCTATGCTTTAAGATTTTAAAGGCTTCTTCTTGTCTAGGTCCCCATTCAAACTTAGCGGCTTTACAGGTTAACTTAGTTAATGGTACGGCTATCTTAGAAAAATCTTTGATAAATCGTCTATAGTATCCAGCTAAGCCTAGAAAACTTCTTATCTCCATAGCTGTTTGTGGAACTTTCCATTTCGTAATGGCTTCTATCTTAGCAGGATCTACATGGATACCTTCATGATTTACTACATGACCTAAGAATTGCACTTCTTGTAGCCAAAATTCACATTTCGAGAATTTGGCATAAAGCCTTCCTTTTCATAACAAAGTTAAGAGAACGTGTAAATGCTCACAATGTTCTTTTTGGCTGTTGGAGTAAATAAGTATATCGTCGATGAAAACGATTACAAATTTATCCAGATATGGTTTACAGATGCGATTCATCATGTCCATGAATGCTGCTGGGGCATTCGTTAATCCAAAGGGCATGACTGTAAACTCATAATGACCATACCTAGTTCTGAAGGCAGTTTTAGGTATGTCTTCTTCTTGTACTTTCAACTGATGGTATCCGGATCTTAAATCTATCTTTGAGAAATACCTAGCTCCTTGCAATTGATCAAAAAGATCATCAATCCTAGGTAGTGGGTATCGATTCTTAATCGTAACCTTATTCAATTCTCTATAATCGATACACATTCTCATCGATCCATCTTTCTTTTTCACAAACAACTCTGGTGCACCCCAAGGGGATGAACTTGGTTGTATGAATCCTTTACTTAATAATTCATCTAACTGCTTTTTCAATTCTAGCATTTCGGTAGGTGCTAATCTATATGGTGCTTTGGCTATTGGTGCAGTACCTGGAATTAAATGAATTCTAAACTCTACTTTCCTATCAGGTGGTAATCCAGGTAATTCTTCTGGAAAAACGTCTGGGTATTCTGAGACTATTGGAATATCCTGAATTTCTTTATCTTTAGTGTTAATGATTACTGAAATCATATATACCATTTCCTGCTTTCTCGAATAACCAGCCAATTTCATTACTGATATGAATTTCAATGGCTTTCGAGGTTTATTTCCAGTAATCAAAATTACTTCTCCTGTAGGGGTTTGAATTTCTACGGCATTCTTATCACATAGGATTCGAGCATGGTTGGCTATTAACCAATCCATTCCTAATACTATATCGAATCCGGCTAAATTCATTGGTAACAAATTTGCAGAAAACTTATGGCCTAATAGTTCTATTTTTCCTTCTTGCCAGATTTTATCTATGTTCACAGAATTTCCTTCTGCGGTTTCAATTGTGAAAATTTGCCTAAGAGTGGTTAACGGTAACTTAAGAGCTTGACAAAATGAAGTATTAATGAAACTTTGGTTCGCACCAGAGTCAAATAATACTTTTGCAAATACGTCATGTACTAGGAACGTACCGGCTATCACATCTGGAATGAGTTCGGCCTCTTGAGTGGTTAGCTGGAATGCTCGCGCATTTCTCTTGGTTGCTCCTTCAGCTGGTTTGGCTTGGTTAACTACAGGTTTAGCTAACTTAGGACATTCAAATTGAAAATGTCCCCTTTCTCTGCAATTATAACAAACTCTTGTTTTCTTCCTGCAGTCTTCTTCCCGATGTCCTTTCATTTTGCAAAAATTGCAAACCATGTTGCATTGTCCATAATGCTTCTTTTTGCAAATTTTGCAGAAAGGAGATGATGAGGATTGCCATGTTCCTCTTTTCTTGGTATTACCCGCACGAAATCCTTGGGTAATCTTTTGAGCTATTTCCTTCTTACGATCTTCCTCTCTTGTGCGTACCAACTCATCCGTCAGGGTATTAGCTAATTCTACAGCATCGTCAATAGTACGAGGTCTCGCAGCTTTAACGATGTTTCGGATTTCACTAATTAACCCCCAGATGTAACGAGAGATAAGTACCGGTTCTGGCGAAGCCAGTGATGGCACTACCCTTGCGTATTCAAAGAAGGTCGAAGTATAGCCTCGGCAATCTACGCCTAACATACGATGACTCAGGAACTTGTTTGCCATTTGTTCCTTCTCGTATTTGGGACAGAATTTTCTTTCTACCAAACTCTTAAATTCTTCCCAACCTATGTCGTAGGCTATCTTCTTCCTTTTGCCTGGAGGACCGTGTTCCACCATTCGAGTGCTCCTTCTTTGAACAGATTTGATGCATACATCACTTGATCCTCTGGGGCACATTTGCTTATTGCAATTACTGCCTCGGTTTTCTCTAACCAACGCAGTGTTGCAGTTGCCCCTTTGTTACCTGCAAATTCAGCGGGTTTGCAAGCAAGAAATTCTTTGTAAGTGCAACCAGGCGTTGCGGCTTTTATTCTTTTAGGGAGTGGGGCCCGTTGCGGATCATGATCGTCATGATTGCCGCCTCCATTTATGCTGTTACTGCCGTTATCTTCTGGAATACGTTTACTAGGAATTAATTGTGGTTCGGCAGGTTTCTGAACAGCAGCTACAATTTCTGGAATAGCATGAGCTATCCCTTGGGCGATAAAGTGCTCGATATCTTGTCGAGTTATATATTGATCTTCCTGTTCTTGCTCAGATTGATTTACTTCATTAATTGGTTCATTGTTAGCGTTTTCCATCTGCTAATTTGGTAAAATTTATTAGTGTCTTACTTATTAATGACAAAATTCACATAGATAAACACATAGATTATCACAATATACAAGTATAACCAAAATTGTCGATTTCTCGACTTTTACTTTGTTATGGTATATTGTATATGCATCCATACACACCATATTTTACAGAGTTTTATTGCCCATTTTACAGAATTTTAAGTTACTATCATACAATACGGCTTTCTGTGGTTGAACTGACTGTTCTAGTAACGATGCTCCCTCTCATCGTACTTCCAAGTTAGATGCTCTCCCATTTCCCTGATCCTATTACCTGTACCTATCAGTTCTTCACCGAACTGACGGAGTTCAGCTAGGTTTTCATTACTCATGGGAGGATTTGGGAGTGGTTCTGGGTCAAATTGTGGAAGGAAGCTATAAGGACTGTTGACTATGTTTTGGAATTGCCAGTCATTGGTCCACCATTCCTCCATTTGACCTAATGGTCTGGTATGAACTAGTGGGTCTGGAATAGCTGGTCCTAGGTTTAGTGGAAATTGGGCTGTAACAGGATAAGAGAAAAAATTATCGTTGATAGGCTCTATAACATCACAATTATCCAGTAGGCGGTCTATTTCGTCCTGGAACGTGATTTCCTCAGATTGTTTAGAGCTTTCGCCAATCTCTATTCCCTTTTGTTTCAGATCTATTCCTATTTCTTTTTCGGGTGGTTTTGGACTTTCTTCAGTTTCTATTTCCTTTCCCTTGCTCGTGATCACAGGATTTTCTATTTTAGGGAGTCTCCTAGTGGCAGGTTTCCTACGGCGTACTTTCCTCCACCCTACATATCTTCTCTTCTTCTTAGGTTTGGCTTTTTCCAGCGGTGGAGCTTTGAATTCCACAGGTTCTTCTATGTCAGCAATGTAACCAGTAAAGTCGTGAGAGACTTCGATAGGTACTGGATATAAGTTGAGATTCTGGAAAGCTTCCGACATCTCATTCATGCTGCATAGCATATATGCAAAATGCAATGTTAAAACTTTGGAACAAAGTTTAACAAACAAACACTGAAGTTTTATTGCATATTACTTTTTGTACAGAAATAACGGAAATAAACACACTGGGATTTTATTTATTTACGGGATTGTGATTTCTCTTACTAGACCTAACTTATCGGATATTTAGAGATTAGCATTTTCTGCTACTGTAGCTAGCATATAAAGATTTGCCCATTTCTCGTCTATTTTATCTTCCCAAGGTGTACTATTACCCAACTCTTGGACTTCTGGGTTGAACCTAACTCTCTTGGTTCGGGGTTTCTTATTCTCCTGACTCTTTTTAAGTATCGTATCCCTTTTTTCTGGAGAAAGAGGATTCTCATAGTTTGCTTTGCGGACAAAGATTCCTTCTTCTAAGTTTACTGGGTTTTTAGAAGAAGATGCCACATCTAGTTTGTGGTAGATAGTAGACAGCTTTTGCTTACCCATACTGTAACTAAAATAACTAGTTAATAAAACATATAATCACCGAATAACAATTAGTAAAATTAAGCATTTGAACAAAATACTTAATTTAGGCTTAATCAGTGGCTCGATCAGTGGCTCAATTTAATCATTAGCTCTGATACCACCTTTCTGTCGCGGCCCCCGACCCACCCTGGACGGAGTCGGGGCCCGCGATGCAGATTTCAGTGGTACCCGTGGTATTTAATTTATGTGACAGCGGAAGTCTTTTTACAACAGGATCTTTTCACCGGAAAATGCTCGTTTAATATATTACACAAAGTTTAAGGGATAAATCCCATAATTTACAATAAGTTGATTTCACACAGAAATCTTTATTTTCCAAAACATGTTTTATTCATTTATTTATACTGAGCCACTTCTCTGAGCTTGATAGTGCTTTACTGCACTTTTCCTGGATCACATAGATCACCTGAAACATGTTTGAAAAAGGTTTTGTCAGCGGGGAAATACTGAGTGAATCATTCCATTTTCTAAAACGACCCGTTAGTTATAAATCACAGTATTAAGAGCAATTACAATGTTTCTATCAACCAATTATCAAGAATGGGTATTTGTCACTCGACCGGATCTGTGACTGTGGTCATACCACTATTGGGTCCCGTCGCCCCAAATAGTGACGGTTTACTCACACAGAGTAATAATCACTCACATAGAGTAATACTCACTCACATAGAGTGATAAAAATAGTAATGTGCACAATACCCCACATACCAGCTGTAATTTGGTGATTACAAAGACTTAATCCCTGTAATTACCTTGAAAATAATTTGAGGTATTGTAATACTTACTCACAAACTGTGAGAAAACAGTTTAAAAAGAAGAATAACTCACTTTGCAGATTAACGAGCAATAGATATAAGCCTACTGATTAGCCTTGATTATACCTAGTTTAACACAATGCACACACAGACAGGTTAGTAACTAAGACAGCAGTTACGACAATTCACGAGATTAAACCTTCACAACGATTAATCAGTGCGATACTCGATAATTCAATCGGATTCACAACGAATAACAGAGCATAGTCCGAATTCGAACAGCACTCTAATATTCAAGTCGAAATCACGACGAGTAATCAAAGTACAAGCTCAATTGAGCAGCACCTGGACTATCGTTGGATAGTTATAATCGATCGGACGTTGAATCGTAATAGCGATCGAGTTATTACCCTGATTGCGGCAGCGTTTCGATAATTGTGTGTGTTTGTGAATTGTTTCGACTATAACTCAGTATATAAGGTGAATTTGGACGTCGCAGTAACACCAAAGTTCAAGTGCCAACGTCCCCTATTTATACCTGAAAATTGTCCTCCCTCGCACCACGCGAAGAAGACATGCATACCCGTCGCGTGGCGCGACGGGTCTATTTCTTAGCCTAGGTTGTTTCATGTCCCAATTAGCCTTGGTGAGTAAGTTAAACGAATAAATTTCGTTTCTACAGCAAATTTAGAAGATAAACATCACTAGGGTTTAACCCCCCCCCCTGAGTTTTAGGGGCCCTGATCCTGATTCCGATTGTTATAAAAATTTTAGGGTTTATGCGGAATCATTTGGGTTTCTCAATTAGGGTTTCCTTAATAGTTAATTACCATCCTAATTATGGATTTTAGTGGCAGTTGTTACAAGAAAGATCCTAAAATCCCTCAAAAACCTGACTACCCTGAAGCAGCGGTTTCAAAAGGACCATCAAAGCTGCAAATCAGGAGATCCACTGCTCCAGCTGGTACTGCCTTTTACAAAAGAAGGAGTCAAAGCCAGCTAGGTGCTGAAACAGTTCAAGAAATTCTTACTGGCAATGCTGTTGTAAAAGAAGGCCTGTTAAGAACGTTGAAAGAAGAACTTAAACAAGAAAATTCTGCTCCCACTGCTCAGCCAGTGATGAACCGGCCAGCCTCTCCAAATACTTCTGCAAATAAGCATCTCCCAAGAAACCCACCAGGCTCAAAAATACAAAAGTGGGCAACTGACAAACAGACCCGCGTATTGACTTTGCTCAGGTCTGGTGGAGAAGTGAAGATTATATCAAGGGAACAAGCTCTTGGCCTGAGTCTTGAAGATTTGCAGGATCTCCTTGATCTTCCACTTAGCAGGGATGATGAAGATACAGATGTCCTGAACTTTGAATTACAATTTAAAGGTCAAATAAGGGAACTGTTGATGAGGCAATAAAATATCCACAATAATGAAGAGTTTTGGCATTATCTGTTCCAGGGGGAGATTGTTGGGATTGAACCCTATCAGAGGAACAGATAATGTAAAGCCAAAACTGGATCAGCTCAGTGGATTCAGAATAAGCAGATGCTGATATACATATCTCTCCCCTTGAAAGTGATTACAACAACTGATGACCTCCTATCTGCTGATCTTACTAACTGCTGACCAATAACTGCTGCTCAATTAAAGATCTGATGAAGACTCAAGTCCTGCTGATTCAATCTACTGCCTTGAGTCAAGCACTGCTGATCCGGACAAGTGCTGCTGGGTTCACAGCAGTAGAAGGTTGCAGCAGTTGTTCTATAGTCTGTTATGTAATAGAATATAATAGCAGTAGTTAACACAAGCAGTGTCTGTATAGATCAGAGGTTAGAGTTTGTTAGGAGGTTAGATGTCACTTTCATGGTGATGTCAGCTAAAGATGCTCAGTAGTTTGCAAGTGCTTATAAATAGTACAGTACTTTGTACTGTTCTATTAGCTCTTCACACCATTCGTCTTCTTTGCACGAACAAACTGCTGAGCTCTGGCTAAGGGGGAGTTTGCATTCATACATCATCATTGTAATCGTGTTTGAAATAAATTCAATCATTCGGTTCTTTGTGTAAAGATGTTTGATTAAAAGTATTACTCTCATTTGATTGTATACAAAGTTTGTGTTCATCTTAATTTCCGCTGCACACTCATTCATTTCCATCTTATTTTACAAACAAAAATACAATCAAAAGGAAACTCAGATCCAACAACCATACATCCGTTCCTAAGGTTTCTAACGTTTTCACATTAGCTAAGGTTTTGGCATCTTCATGTCACTAAGTTTGGATAGTCGCAAGTATGGGCCATACTCCAGTTTACACAAGATCCTTTAGGATTGTCCCCAGTATTTTTGGGCTTGTACCCAGTTTTTTTGGGCTTGTCCCCAGTTTTTTTTTTGGGCTTGTCCCCAGTTTTTTTTGGGCTTGTCCCTAGTTCTTTTGTGATTGTCCCCAGTTTATTGGCTTGTCCCCAGATACTAACTCTTTCTTTTACAGATTGGCTTAGTCCCAAGTTATGTTTTATTTCAGGATTCCAAAGTTAAACAATTAAGGATCCTGGATCCTAACTTTCTACAAGGGTTTGTCTTATAATTTTTACAATTGTATGCATTAAAGATATAGGATCCTACCTTAGATTCTCTGGTATGATCCCTAGTTACTCTAACTTTATTCTTAGTTTATCAATGTTACCCTTATTCTTTGACAACAGGATGTATGATCCTAAAGTTAACTTGCTTTTTAAACTTTTCGACTAAAGGATATTTGATCCTTGATCATATCCTAAACTTTTTGACATAAACTAATTTTTATACTTTCATTATTAACTTGTAAGTTCAAAGAAATATGCAATAACAATTGAAAGACAAACATATGAAAGTTAAACAACACAAAGATAGTCGAAAGGTTAAAGTTTTATTTATTTATCCAAAGTTAAAACCCTTTAAAGGTTGTCAAAATTACCTACCTCGAGCATCTACCAGCAATACGTGGCCCGTCCGCTGGGGTAGGTAAGGGTGTCCATATTAACAAGTCTTAAAGTGCAGGAAAGTAAAGATGGCAAGATAATAGTGGCTTCATCCCCCAAACAGAGGATCCCTCCACCAACTATCATCCTACCTATTGTCCCAAGGATCCGTGATCCTTAAACCTAAATACTATTGTTTAGTTACAGACCATCATTGTTCAAAACAAAACAACCCAAAACATTAAAACCATAACCAAAAAATATGGGCTCCGGCCGCGTCTAGATATATCCATCATCGCCCATTACTGCAGCCTAAACCTTCGCCGCATCATCACCACCTTTACCAGCTGCCTCCTCCGTAGGATCCTTAACCCCACTGCTCCCGGCTCCATCAGCTGCTGCCTCCTCAGCTTCATCCTCATCATCCAGCTCAGCCAGCCTTTGCTTCCAAGCCTCTTAATCCCATTCAGCTTTGTCAAAGGCAGGATCCTCAGCCTGCTTAGCCATTTGCAGCTTGATCTTCAGCATGGCGACAGTAGCAGAGTGCTTAGCCCCTTCCATGACTTCAGCTTTCTCTTGTTGGGCTATGATCTGAGCCAAGACTAGTTCCTTCTGCAGCAGATTCACCTTTTTTTCAAGGGATGATATCTTCTTATCTTTGGCAAGGAACATCTGCTGGAAGTCCAGGTTTTTCTGCTCAGCTTCGGCCAGATGGTGATCAAGGAGCATTTAGATCTCGGCAAATTTCTACACAAAAAGTTAACAATCAGGATCCCATATCCTCAGAAAGAAAACTTCAGACTTAAGGATCCAGGATCCTTACCTCGGAGACTTATTCCTCAAACTGGTGTTGAATGAGAGGGAAGCATTCAGTGGGCTCAATAGTCTTTCTTTTCTTGGCACCCTTGCCCCTTGTGCTCATGCTCCTAGGGTTTGGGATGCTTGGGCTTGCAACCAGCTCCTTTTTGAGAGACCTTGAGGAGGCGTATTCATTAAGATCACTTACGCTAAACCTGGAAGCAGACTTTGAGGATTTTCCGGCGCCTACAACCATAATAAGCAGATAAGTATTCATATTTTTATCAAATATTTATATATATATATATATGTATACATGTGTGGATACTTACTTGACATGGTGTATGAAACTTCTACTTAATCCTTTGATTTTGGTGGATAGGTTCTGATTGCAAGGTCAAGCTTCCAAAAAGCTTCAATCCTCTCTTGGGTGGCAGGTGATTCTTGAATATGTGACAGAGTTATTGCTGCAAAGACAAAAATAAAGGATCAGTTCTCCTCAAAAGAAAAGAAAAACCCTTACCGCATATCCTAATCTAAGGATCCTATATCCTACCATCGGTGTTCCACTTTTTGGGAAGTAGTTTCCCATCCGGAACAAAATCCCTCCTCACAAAGAAGAATTGATTCCTCCAGTTAGTGTCGTTTTTGGTGGCTTTCAAGATCGGGTGAGGCTGATCAGGTTTGGATTTGAAAAGATATCGGTATGAACCATGACTCATAAAATTGTACAACTGACTCAATTCAGACATCCCTATGTCGATGCCCTCTTGCTCAACTATGTGCTCAAGTGTGTATAGGATCCTCCACACTATTGGCATGGCTTGTATATAGCATAAGCCAGTAAGTGTGAAGAATCCCTGTGTGAGAGCAGGGAAAGGGTAGGTGAATCCAATCAGAAAAGGGGTTGCTGGAAAAGTGATCCATGTGTCTGAGACACAGTCACTCTTGGTAGAGGAGTCGAAGGGCCTGAATATTGTGCCGTCAGGGAAACAGGGGCGTAACTGATCGATATCAGGGTCTGTGAATCGGCATAGCTCCATTGAAGGGTTTTTGGTTAAACCTTGACTCTTCAATGGGTTGTTGTGATCAGGGTTTTTGGCAGGTGAGGATCGAAGGGTCATCTTCGCCATGAATGCTTGGAGAATAGAGGATCAGAGAAGAGAAGGTCAAAGAAAAGGGAGAAGAGAATACTTGCTTGGATCTTCGGATGAGGATTTAATGGAGAGAAGTCTTGAATTTAAATGCAATTTGGTCCTTATCTCTAATCCTATATATAATGATTGTTGTTGCAGGTGGTGACTGTTGATGACATCAGCCTGTAACGGCTATATCTCTTACTCACGGCTAGTCCGAGTTTCGTTCAAACATGACTATCTAATTCGATATCAACTAGTCATGTTTGGGGGGAATTGTTAGGGATAGAATTTCGTAGCCCGTGGATCACGGATCCTTAAGTGTAGCATGGATCACGGATCCTCAGTTCAGTTTGAATTAAGGATCCTCAGGAGACGTTGCGGGGATAAGGATCCAGGATCCTCATTATTATTCTAACTTAACAATTATTTCCATCACCTTTTGGCTTGTTTTGCAGGTATGTTTCGAAGAAGACTTATTCCATGCGAGATTCCAGGGGAATATGCTCTACATTTTCGACATGTGCACGAGCTAGTTACCGTTAGTGGTGATTGTGGGTAATGGGCAGATTTTTCGGATAGTTAGTTAGGATATTTTTAGCTAAGATTAAAGGGGTATTGAGCTTATTTTTAGAAACACCTTTTGCACTCTAGTTTACGTACAACACTTCTGCTACTCTCTTTCTCGAACACACACACTAGAACACATTGTATCAAGCTCAATACTTCCGAAGTTGTAAACTTGTTTATTCAATATACTTGATAGTGATAGTTTTCACTATCCAAGGTTTTTTATGCCGGAGATTATACATTGATTAAGGGCTTTTTCCTCGTATAAATCCTCGTGTTCATCGTTTATTTCATTCATACATTGTTCATACATTTGATCATTTAACCAAGCATCACACCTCACAAAATCGGATTTGGTTGCATTATCCTTGTGTGATTTTTGACCAAAACAACAACAACAACAACAACAATAATAATAGTTCAGGATATAATAGGAAGTTTATTTGGGTAGAAATGTTAGAAAGTAATCTTAACCATCTATTATTAAATAATCAATGGCTAAGATTAAATGGGTGAAATTGAACAAAAAAAAGAGGCGCGTTAGTTAGTTTGAGGGTATTCTAGTCCATCAAAGTCAATAGTTTCTATCTCCTCCAATTCCCTATTGTTTTTAAAACGTTAATAACTTTTTCATATGACACTCCAATTCCCTATCGTTTTTAAAACGTTAATAACTTTTTCATTGTCACACCCTGGCTTTGCGGAAGCGTGGTTAATTTGTGTGACTTCTTAATACCATAGCTTAATCATAACAAAGCTATATGAATTTAAAAACCATGCAAGTCATCCATTAAGTTTTTGAAAACATAATACAATACCATTGTTTTTAACATGCAACCATAACCTTGTTCAGAAACATAACAACTTATAACCAAAACATAAACGAGATTTAGGGATTGTGTCTTGTCCAGGTAAGAGACACAACCCTAAACCCTGATGACTTCATGACCAATGCAGCGGAAAACGTTCCATACCGTGCCAGATCCGTTTAATTTCCTGAAATACATGTGAGTTGAAAAATCAACAATAATGTTGAGCGAGTTCATGCGTAAGTGAGTATGTAAAACCTTTGTGAGTATGAAAATAGTTGTGGTATGTAGCAGTGTAAGAGGACTTGTGATCATCAATGGTTTGCAAGGCCACTGACATATGTGAAGTGCAAATAGGGAGACTCAAACCTAGCAGATTTATGCCACGGCAAAGTATGTGGACAAAGTCACCCCACGGTCCGTTTCTAGTTTGGCCGGGGGCTGGGCTCGCTACACCCAGATAGATCTACCGCTCCTGTCCCTCGGTCCCTCCATGAGGACTAATGGCCCCATGTTGTTCCTATCCACTCACATGATCGTATAACACCTCCTTACGTTAAACATACCGTTGTAAAGTACTCGTAAATCATAGTAACATGTATTTCACCCCCGCAGTTAAGTAAACTGAAAACAGTTAGAGAAAAGGGGGACATGAACTCACAGTGAATGCGTATCTCTACCAAGTAATCCGAATATCCGAAGCTGTGCAACGACCTACAGGTGCTAATTCTATTAGACAGATGGCCGTGCCTTAGCTTTATAACTTATATTTTTAGGAGACGGTTAGACAACCGTTTTGTGTACATACTTGGTATTTTACTTTCCTTCCCAAGGATGGGGGATTTAAATACATGTGTATTTATACTATCTCATTAAGTCCCACTTAATATATTTTTATTTCTCATTCCAAAATATAATTATTTTTCTCAAAAATAATATATTTTCTCTTTACATAATACTTTCCAAAGTAATACGTTGACAACATACGTGTTGGTGAATATTTCCGCGTAATGCGTAAGTTACGTTTTAAATGGTTAGGTGGTAATAGAAATTACCGTTGTAACTTTTATGCTTGTCGTATAAGCGTTGGTATTATTTTGGGTTTGACAAGTTAGCAAATATTATTTTTACTCTAAAAATAATATTTATACATTTTCACAAAATAATCATAAACAGTGTTGTGACAAAATATATTTACCGAATATATATATTTATCACGTTTAGTTTTGTGAAAATCCCACCTCCGATTATTTATAAATAAAGTCATGGCGAAATATATTTGAAAACATGTCAAAGTAGTCTAACACTTGTAAATAATTCTAAGTGTTATATTTTTAGAAAATTTCGCCAGAGTTTCCCCTGTAACTGGAGGTGGCCACGCTTTCAAGCGTATCATTTTCTTTTACAAAATCATTTCAACAATTCTTCAAATCAACCAAATCAATTTCCAATACTTCAAACTAGTCGATAAGTATGTAAAATCGCAATATTACATGAACTTGTAGTTTTTTTCTAAAACTATTATGTAGATCTCGTTGTATTTAGTGGATCTAGGTATAAAATAGTTTATTCTTGCAAAAACCCCGTTTTTGGAACAAATCACTCTTTACAACTTCCGACAATTTTTATAAAAATTGTTATTTTGTCGGATCTTTCGTTTCATAAGTGTTTCTACACTTGTAGTTCATAAAAATCACATTTGTTAACATGTTATACAACTTTTATAAAACATGATTTTCTCGACACCCGGTCCTACGAATATACCACTTGTACATACGTAGATCGGCTCGTTTTAAGTACTATTTTTCACGTTAAAACATTTTTACACAAGTTCATGTTTCCCGTGTGGTGGAGTTTCACCTTTTAACCCTTGTACCAAAGAAACAAGTGTATGTCAAGATACGTGATCCTAACAAAGTCGGGTTAAACGATGATGAGAGCCACCACATCATAGATTGGGCCATAAAAACCAACATATTCAAATACTACGACATTTACACGCGTTATGTTCTTTTATCCAACGATTTTCACTTTTTAGTAGACTTTAAAGATTCATGAAACGGGTTACCGACATTTAACCAATAAAAATCCTTTTAACCACTTTAAACATGACTAATAACGAGTTTTAAACAATATACCTCTAGCTCGAGGCTAGGGAAGAAACTAGTCGAATACGGCGTGGGTAAAAGCAACGTAGTGAGGTCCTTCAACTTCCGCTTGCTTCCGGCTTCCTTATACGTGATCCTCAAGACTTGTATGCACTTGGAATGGCAAGACTCGAACTCGAAAGCGGATGGTTGGGTGTGGTGATGTTCGGCCGAGAGAGGGAGAGCAAGAGAGAGTGAGAGTGAGTTCTTGAGTGTGTGTTCTAGTGAGTGAGAGAGAAGGGTTTTTATAGAGATATTTAGCGTTATCGTCCATCGGATCTCCATGCTCTCTAGATATCCACGAAACTATTATAAAATTCAAAAGGTGTACTTGTCTAGTTCCATCTCAATGGAACCGGCCCAAGGGGTGTGGGGCCGCCCGGTTGGGTCTCGATTGTTCAGTTATAGTTTAGTTTGGTTAAAGTCGGTTACTTTAAGGTTTAACCTCGTTAGTTGTTTAATGCGTTGTAAAGCGGGTGTTAGGGTAATCGGGAACCCTAACTGGCTCAGAAAGATACTAACAATAATTCTGGCAATATTTTTATGTTCCGGGTATTGTCCGGTTGTTCGGTTGGATAGGAATCCGTTAAAGTGCTTAAGATATCCTTTAAGCGTCGTAAGTAATATTTTTAGCGACACAATTTATTCAGCAAAGTGTCGGGAATAATTCCTTGTGTTTTGGCACTTTATTAATGTGCTAGAAGCTAGTGTGTAGATAAAAGTGCTGTGTTTCGTGCTTAAAGTATGTTTTAGGCACATCCAAAACTCTATATCTTATCCCTAGAGACGTAATCATACAACCCTTGTATCCCTACACACACTATGGGTGTAGTAAAATAATTCTGGCTCATTCAGGCCTTTAGAGGCAGTGTTTGCCTGATGCTGGTTATATCAGCATGTTCACTGTGTATCCGTTTAGTGCTACTGTGCTTCTTGTGCATCAAGTTTGTCACTAGAGTTCAGTAAATAAATAATGTAGTGACAGGAAAAATCAAAGTATGATGCAGACATGTACATGTATCAACAATCAAGTAGCAGTTTATCAGAATTCTCAGTTAAGCACAGTAATTAGGCAACAGTTAATAGCTAATTAAGTCGTACGGATACCTGGTTTTGTGAGGGTTGTCACATTCTCCCCCGTTAAATAAATTTCGTCCCGAAATTTAAGTTCTACTTGTAGATGCAGAGTTTTTAGGAAATAAGTGGGGGTATTTCTCTTTCATCCGGTCCTCACGCTCCCAGGTGTATTCAGGACCATGTCTGGCATTCCAGCGAACCTTGACGAGTTTGACACTGCTCCGGCGGGTCTTGTTAACTTTCCAATCTGTGACCTCGACAGGTGCTTCTACGAAGTGGAGCGTGTCGTCAACATGAATCTCGTCGATAGGAATGGCAACGTCAACTTGAGTTGGACTCTTCTTTAAATTGGATACATGAAATGTATCGTGAACACCATTTAATTCAGCAGGTAGGTCCAACTTGTATGCTACGGTTCCAATTCTTTCTAGAATTCTGAAAGGACCAATGTAGCGTGGATTTAACTTCCCACGCTTCCCAAAGCGTGCTACCCCTTTCCAGGGTGATACCTTCAATAACACCATTTCTCCAACTTGAAAATCCACATGCTTTCGGTTTGGATCCGCATAGGCCTTGTGTCTGTGGCGAGCGGCTTCGATGTGTTTAAGAATCTGCGCAATCTTGTCTGTCGTCTCTTGGACGATTTCGGGACCGGCAAGCTGCCTATCACCTGCGTCAGCCCAACATAGTGGTGATCGACACTTGCGTCCGTAAAGGGCTTCAAAAGGCGCGACACCAATACTGGTGTGGTAGCTGTTGTTGTATGAGAATTCGACCAAAGGTAGGTGTTTATCCCAGCTACCGCCCAAATCCATAGCACATGCTCTCAGCATGTCTTCCAAAGTCTGTATTGTTCGCTCGCTCTGGCCGTTAGTTTGCGGATGGAACGCAGTGCTCAGATTCAATTGTGAGCCAAAAGCTTCTTGGAAGGATTGCCATATCCTTGACACAAACCTTCCGTCTCTATCAGAGATGATCGAGAGGGGTACTCCATGTCGTGCTACGATCTCTCTCAAGTAAATTTCCGCAAGTTTACTAGTACTGTCTTTCTCCTTGATTGGCAGAAAGTGTGCGGACTTTGTTAGGCGGTCAACAATCACCCAAATCATATCATGACCTCTTGGCGCTCTTGGCAGTTTTGTAACAAAATCCATTGAGATTTGTTCCCATTTCCACTTGGGAATCTCAGGTTGTTGCAGAAGTCCCGAGGGCTTCTGGTATTCCGCCTTGACCTTAGCGCACGTTAAACATTTGCTCACGTAAATAGCAACGTCGCCTTTCATCCTAGGCCACCAGTAGTAATTTTTGAGATCTTGGTACATCTTATCTGATCCAGGGTGGATAGAGTACCGTGACTTGTGCGCTTCATCGAAAATAACTTCCCTTAATTCACCAAATAGAGGAACTCAAATCCTTTTCCCAAAACATAACGTTCCTTCCTCGTTTGGCACCAATATCTTCTCCATCCCACGGAGATACTCTTTCTCAAGGTTCTCCTCCTTGAGAGCTTCTTTCTGCGCTGCACGAACGCGCGAGGAGAGATCGGTTTGGATTATCATTTCCATAGCCCTAACCCTTAGGGGCTTGATCCTTTCCTTACGACTTAAGGCATCGGCGACTACATTCGCCTTCCCTGGGTGATACTTGATCTCGCAGTCGTAATCGTTCAATAATTCAACCCATCGTCTTTGCCTCATATTCAACTCCTTCTGGTTGAATATATGCTGTAGGCTTTTGTGATCTGTGAAGATTGTGCACTTCGTACCATACAGGTAGTGTCTCCAGATCTTCAAAGCAAAAACCACTGCGCCTAGCTCCAGATCATGAGTGGTATAGTTCTTTTCGTGCACCTTCAGTTGGCGTGATGCGTAGGCGATAACCTTTTGACGTTGCATCAACACGCAACCCAATCCTTGACGCGATGCGTCGCAATATACCACAAAATCGTCGGTACCTTCCGGTAGAGCTAAGATTGGCGTGTTGCAAAGCTTGTCCTTCAACACTTGAAATGCTTCATCCTGTTTGATTCCCCAATCAAACTTCTTATCTTTCTGCGTGAGGAGCGTCAACGGTTGAGCAATCTTCGAGAAGTCCTCGATGAACCTTCGATAGTAGCCAGCCAAACCCAAGAATTGCCGAATCTCGGTTGGCGTCTTTGGCGTTTCCCAATCTTTGATCGCCTCGATCTTGGTTGGATCCACGTGGATTCCATCTCCATTCACCACGTGCCCAAGAAACTGCACTTCTCTTAGCCAAAACTCACACTTAGAGAACTTGGCGTACAGCTGTTCCTTCTTTAGCAGCTCCAGAATAGCTCTAAGATGTTGCTCGTGCTCAGCCTTCGTCCTTGAGTAAATCAGGATGTCATCGATGAATACGATCACGAACTTATCCAAGTACGGCTTACAAACTCGGTTCATCAAATCCATGAACACTGCAGGCGCGTTTGTCAAACCAAACGGCATAACGAGAAACTCGTAGTGTCCATAACGAGTTCTGAAAGCTGTCGTCGGGATACTCTCCTCCTGTATCCGAAGTTGATGGTATCCGGATCGAAGATCGATCTTTGAATAGAAGCTTGAACCTTGAAGCTGGTCGAACAGATCATCGATTCTTGGCAGGGGATACCTATTCTTGATCGTTAGCTTGTTCAACTCTCTGTAGTCGATGCACATGCGGAAACTTCCGTCCTTCTTCTTGACAAACAAAACTGGAGCTCCCCAAGGCGAGAAGCTTGGTCGGATAAAACCCTTGTCTAACAACTCTTGAAGTTGTGTCGACAATTCCTGCATCTCAGACGGAGCAAGTCTGTATGGTGCCTTAGCCACAGGCGCGGCGCCTGGTACTAAGTCGATGCGGAACTCCACTTGCCTTTGAGGTGGCAAGCCAGGCAAGTCTTCTGGAAAGACTTCTGGGTACTCCTTCACGACAGGGATGTCTTCGATCTTTGGCTCAGCAGCCTTCTTATCCACAATGTGTGCTAGAAAAGCAACACACCCTTTCTTCAGACACTTTCTTGCTTTCAGGCAACTAATCATCCTTAACGGCGTCTCACGCTTTTCTCCATGAACAACAATGGTCTCACCATCACCGGTCGGGATACGAATAACCTTTTCGTGACACACTATCTCAGCCTTGTTTCTCGTTAACCAATCCATCCCTACTACCACGTCGAAGCTTCCCAACTGGACTGGTAGTAGATCTAGAGTAAACTCGCGTTCTCCTAATTCAATCACACAGCCTCTGATCACATCATTGGCTTCTACCAACTTTCCATTAGCCAATTCGATTGCGTAGGGAATGTCTAACTTATTAGCGGCTAGCCCAAGTATATTCTTAAATTCTAGTGATACGAAGCTATAGTCGGCACCAGTATCAAACAGAACAGATGCATAACGTTGATTTACAGGGAACGTACCAGTAACAACGTTGGGATCCTGGCGCGCTTCCTGTGCACCGATCTGGAACACCCTTCCACGGGCTTGGTTCAATCCTGGGCAATCCTTCTTGAAGTGCCCAACGTCACCGCAATGAAAACATCCTAATCTTTTTCCACTTCCTGCACCGCCCCCAACTGGTGGGTTGTTTTGATTGGCAGTTCCGGCTTGATTTGCATTGTAGCCTCGATTATTCCCTTGTGGGCGATTTCCCAAACCACCACGATTATCGTTTCTAATCATATTTCCTCCCTGGCCTCCTCGGCCTGTACTAGCCCAACATGATTCCTTTGAGTGGCCCGGTTTTCCACAAGTTTCACAAACTTTCGCGTTACAATTGCCCGCATGGTGGCGTTGGCAGTTGTTGCATTTGGGCTGGGTGCCCTGGTACCCTTTCCCTTTCTTGGTACTACCCGCTGATTTTCCCTTCTTTACTGCCATACTGACTCCTTGTTTGAAGTTTGAAAACTTCCTTTTGTTATCTCCCGAGGACTCAACGTGAGTCTCTGTCTTCTTTGTCTTGACTTCATCAAACTTGTTTAAACGAATTGCCTCCTCAGTGAGAGCCACGCTCAAATCAATGGCTTCCGTAATAGTTGCCGGTCTGGCGGAGGTTACCATGCTAATGATTTGGGGAGCTAACCCCCAAATGAAGCGCTCAATTCGCTTGTATTCAGGCGTGACCATATAAGGAACCACTTGAGAAAGGTCATGAAATCTCTGGACGTACTCTGCAACCTTTGGTCCATCCATCTTTAGGTGCCAAAATTCAGTCTCCAACCTTTGAATTTCTGCACGGGAACAATACTTCTTGCGCATAAGCTCTTTCAATTCGGCCCAAGTCAGGGCGTAGGCGGCAGCTTCGCCTAGTGTTTGCACTTGTAAGTTCCACCAAGATAGGGCTCCGTCTAGAAACAGCCCTGAGATGTAAGTGACCTGCTGGTCGAGCGCACATTTGCTCATGCGGATGGTGGAATCAGTCTTCTCTGCCCAGCGTACGAAAGCAACAGCACCTCCTGTGCCGTCGAAGTTGATGGGCTTACAGTCCAAGAATTGTTTGTAGGTGCACCCATGTGGAGGATTTTGGTTGCCGTTGATGTTCGTGTTGCTTCCGCTGGGTCCTTCTTGCGAGGCAGCATACTGAGCAATGGCGGCGGCAATAACTTGCTGTAGTTCTTCAGGAGTAGTGGGCATCGGCTGCGGTTGACGTCTTGGTGCCATCTTCTAAAGATGCGTACGTCGATTAGGCCATAATAAACATACGTATATAGTAATAGTAATAGCATATAACATCTCATGTTATCAATATATCACACACAACATCCCATGTCCCAACATCCCATGTCACAAATATCATCTACACAACATCCCATGTCACAAAACATAAATAAGCAATCAAGTGAAACAGATATGGTGAGAATACGGCGATTGTTATATATATCGAGACCATAAAGTGTAGCAAGTGTGTCAGCACGTCACTGTATCATACAATCATAAATCAAATAGGGGCTACATCACCCCTGTCAAAACAACATCACATCAGTGTCACATACAACCAGTACATCAACAAATATCAGCAAAAATCTGTATCGTCAGATGGTCTCCAAAAATCTGTGCAGTCACAATCGCGGTCGTCTCACCATCGCCTACCACTACAGTACCAATGAGCCCTATGTGGATGGGGGTGGGGGAGGGGGAAAGTGAGCAAAAAGTAAGCGGCGTAAGTGATACCAGTCCTCCTCCATCGCCTGCTGAGTACGGATCACGGACGCAACCTGCTGCTCCAAGGTCGAAAGTCGGGCAGCAATGTCAGGAGGAAATGATCGAAAAGGCTGAAATGACGAAGATGTCTGACCAAGATATGGACCAAAGGACAACTGAGCTCTCTCGAGCTCCTGGAGTCGCTGTGAATGAGACTCGTGCTGGTGTACAAACGACATCAAAAGATCCTCAATAGTATGGCCCAAATGAAATGGGTGGTATGGATCTGTGGGTGGCATGGGTGAGGAAGATGACCAAAGTAATGGCGTGTTGGTAAGATCGATAGGTGCAACAGAAGATGGGATAGATGCTATCTGAGGCATGAATGGCATGGTCGTCGGTACATGACCGAAAGGGTGGGCTGAAGAGCCCTCTCCAGGCCCCGCTGGAGGAATAAACGGTGGGATCTGAAAAGAGAACTCAGTATGATGTGTGCCAGTGTGATGTGGGGGAAACGGTGGAACATCCTCGTCCGCCGGTATCCACCCGTGCTGTGCCTCCTCATCTGGAGGATCCATGTGCTCAGCAAAGAGAGCGTGCTCGGGCTCGATGGGTAAAGGATCGATAGGAGCAATAACGGGGTCAACAGGTGCAATAACAGGATCGACAGGATCAATAACAGGGTCAGCAGGTATGTCACCTACGGGTAAAGGAACAATGGGATCAGCAGCAACATGATCGCCCTCGATCACAGGAACACCTACAGGGGGAACAGCGTCAACAGGCTCAAGAGGAAAATCAGCATGAACAGGGTCATGCTCAGGTAAAGGGTCAAAAGCAGCTGCCTGCTCTGGGGCTATGGCAGGCTCAGGGTCGTCGAACGCCATATCAAAGTCAAAATCTGGATCAATGGGATCGATAGGATCATCAGGGTCCTCTATATGCTCATCCATAGGAATATACTCGATATCATGGTCAGGATCAAATCCTGGAGGGAAAACAGGGTCAGAATCCTCGATCTCATCATGCTCAAACGCGTAGCTCGGAATAGGGGCAGCTGAAGACGCCTGATCAGGGTCTGAGTCGTGAATAAACTGCTGCGCGCTCGCCCCACGAGATGATACAGATGCCACAGACTCTAAAGAGTCCGGGACTGGTAAGTGAATGGGCGAGTCTCCAGCTGGAACGTCAGCTATCATCAAGAGACCGCCAGCAGGTAGAGGAGCTACGTCAGGATCCTCGTCCTCAAATGGCTCGTCCTCGTAAAGCTCGATGTCGCCGTCGGCATCGGCGTCTGGCATAAGCTCATAAGCAGGGTAAGCAGCAAGAGGGATCGGTGCCGGAATCGCAACAATAGGGAGGTACTCAGCAGGGTCGCCATCAATGGGCTCATAGGCAAAAGGTATGGGTGCCGGAATCTCTACCAGAGGGTGCCGAAAGTCATCGTCGTCCGTGCTCGTGTAGTCTGAGGTATGCACCTCATGCTCCGAAGACATAACATCGTCTGACACTAACGGTAGTGGTCCAGTGGTATCTGATTCACCCGTAGCTGGTGAATCCATGGGTCTGTAACATAACACAGAATAAGCACAAAAATCAGTAAATCAGGTAATCACACAAGTTACCAATTAATAATCACATAATCCACCTAGTCCCACTAGCCTCCCAGCCTCTCAGACTGTCCTTCCTAGTCTCACTAGCCAACATTCCTAGTCCCACTAGCCAACACTCCTAGTCCCACTAGCCAACACTCCTAGTCCCACTAGCCAACACTCCTAGTCCCACTAGCCTGATCCTCAGCCTCCCAGACTGAGCCTAAAATAATGAATAATACGTGCTCAACATTTGTTTGTAAAAAGTTTGTGGATCTGGACTTAAGTGGTATGCAGAAAAATGTTTTCGTGAGAGCCCTAGTGATCATAGTCTAGACTCGAGAAAGAATCCTAGTTCGCTATGATCAGAGCTCTGATACCAAGCTGTCACACCCTGGCTTTGCGGAAGCGTGGTTAATTTGTGTGACTTCTTAATACCATAGCTTAATCATAACAAAGCTATATGAATTTAAAAACCATGCAAGTCATCCATTAAGTTTTTGAAAACATAATACAATACCATTGTTTTTAACATGCAACCATAACCTTGTTCAGAAACATAACAACTTATAACCAAAACATAAACGAGATTTAGGGATTGTGTCTTGTCCAGGTAAGAGACACAACCCTAAACCCTGATGACTTCATGACCAATGCAGCGGAAAACGTTCCATACCGTGCCAGATCCGTTTAATTTCCTGAAATACATGTGAGTTGAAAAATCAACAATAATGTTGAGCGAGTTCATGCGTAAGTGAGTATGTAAAACCTTTGTGAGTATGAAAATAGTTGTGGTATGTAGCAGTGTAAGAGGACTTGTGATCATCAATGGTTTGCAAGGCCACTGACATATGTGAAGTGCAAATAGGGAGACTCAAACCTAGCAGATTTATGCCACGGCAAAGTATGTGGACAAAGTCACCCCACGGTCCGTTTCTAGTTTGGCCGGGGGCTGGGCTCGCTACACCCAGATAGATCTACCGCTCCTGTCCCTCGGTCCCTCCATGAGGACTAATGGCCCCATGTTGTTCCTATCCACTCACATGATCGTATAACACCTCCTTACGTTAAACATACCGTTGTAAAGTACTCGTAAATCATAGTAACATGTATTTCACCCCCGCAGTTAAGTAAACTGAAAACAGTTAGAGAAAAGGGGGACATGAACTCACAGTGAATGCGTATCTCTACCAAGTAATCCGAATATCCGAAGCTGTGCAACGACCTACAGGTGCTAATTCTATTAGACAGATGGCCGTGCCTTAGCTTTATAACTTATATTTTTAGGAGACGGTTAGACAACCGTTTTGTGTACATACTTGGTATTTTACTTTCCTTCCCAAGGATGGGGGATTTAAATACATGTGTATTTATACTATCTCATTAAGTCCCACTTAATATATTTTTATTTCTCATTCCAAAATATAATTATTTTTCTCAAAAATAATATATTTTCTCTTTACATAATACTTTCCAAAGTAATACGTTGACAACATACGTGTTGGTGAATATTTCCGCGTAATGCGTAAGTTACGTTTTAAATGGTTAGGTGGTAATAGAAATTACCGTTGTAACTTTTATGCTTGTCGTATAAGCGTTGGTATTATTTTGGGTTTGACAAGTTAGCAAATATTATTTTTACTCTAAAAATAATATTTATACATTTTCACAAAATAATCATAAACAGTGTTGTGACAAAATATATTTACCGAATATATATATTTATCACGTTTAGTTTTGTGAAAATCCCACCTCCGATTATTTATAAATAAAGTCATGGCGAAATATATTTGAAAACATGTCAAAGTAGTCTAACACTTGTAAATAATTCTAAGTGTTATATTTTTAGAAAATTTCGCCAGAGTTTCCCCTGTAACTGGAGGTGGCCACGCTTTCAAGCGTATCATTTTCTTTTACAAAATCATTTCAACAATTCTTCAAATCAACCAAATCAATTTCCAATACTTCAAACTAGTCGATAAGTATGTAAAATCGCAATATTACATGAACTTGTAGTTTTTTTCTAAAACTATTATGTAGATCTCGTTGTATTTAGTGGATCTAGGTATAAAATAGTTTATTCTTGCAAAAACCCCGTTTTTGGAACAAATCACTCTTTACAACTTCCGACAATTTTTATAAAAATTGTTATTTTGTCGGATCTTTCGTTTCATAAGTGTTTCTACACTTGTAGTTCATAAAAATCACATTTGTTAACATGTTATACAACTTTTATAAAACATGATTTTCTCGACACCCGGTCCTACGAATATACCACTTGTACATACGTAGATCGGCTCGTTTTAAGTACTATTTTTCACGTTAAAACATTTTTACACAAGTTCATGTTTCCCGTGTGGTGGAGTTTCACCTTTTAACCCTTGTACCAAAGAAACAAGTGTATGTCAAGATACGTGATCCTAACAAAGTCGGGTTAAACGATGATGAGAGCCACCACATCATAGATCGGGCCATAAAAACCAACATATTCAAATACTACGACATTTACACGCGTTATGTTCTTTTATCCAACGATTTTCACTTTTTAGTAGACTTTAAAGATTCATGAAACGGGTTACCGACATTTAACCGATAAAAATCCTTTTAACCACTTTAAACATGACTAATAACGAGTTTTAAACAATATACCTCTAGCTCGAGGCTAGGGAAGAAACTAGTCGAATACGGCGTGGGTAAAAGCAACGTAGTGAGGTCCTTCAACTTCCGCTTGCTTCCGGCTTCCTTATACGTGATCCTCAAGACTTGTATGCACTTGGAATGGCAAGACTCGAACTCGAAAGCGGATGGTTGGGTGTGGTGATGTTCGGCCGAGAGAGGGAGAGCAAGAGAGAGTGAGAGTGAGTTCTTGAGTGTGTGTTCTAGTGAGTGAGAGAGAAGGGTTTTTATAGAGATATTTAGCGTTATCGTCCATCGGATCTCCATGCTCTCTAGATATCCACGAAACTATTATAAAATTCAAAAGGTGTACTTGTCTAGTTCCATCTCAATGGAACCGGCCCAAGGGGTGTGGGGCCGCCCGGTTGGGTCTCGATTGTTCAGTTATAGTTTAGTTTGGTTAAAGTCGGTTACTTTAAGGTTTAACCTCGTTAGTTGTTTAATGCGTTGTAAAGCGGGTGTTAGGGTAATCGGGAACCCTAACTGGCTCAGAAAGATACTAACAATAATTCTGGCAATATTTTTATGTTCCGGGTATTGTCCGGTTGTTCGGTTGGATAGGAATCCGTTAAAGTGCTTAAGATATCCTTTAAGCGTCGTAAGTAATATTTTTAGCGACACAATTTATTCAGCAAAGTGTCGGGAATAATTCCTTGTGTTTTGGCACTTTATTAATGTGCTAGAAGCTAGTGTGTAGATAAAAGTGCTGTGTTTCGTGCTTAAAGTATGTTTTAGGCACATCCAAAACTCTATATCTTATCCCTAGAGACGTAATCATACAACCCTTGTATCCCTACACACACTATGGGTGTAGTAAAATAATTCTGGCTCATTCAGGCCTTTAGAGGCAGTGTTTGCCTGATGCTGGTTATATCAGCATGTTCACTGTGTATCCGTTTAGTGCTACTGTGCTTCTTGTGCATCAAGTTTGTCACTAGAGTTCAGTAAATAAATAATGTAGTGACAGGAAAAATCAAAGTATGATGCAGACATGTACATGTATCAACAATCAAGTAGCAGTTTATCAGAATTCTCAGTTAAGCACAGTAATTAGGCAACAGTTAATAGCTAATTAAGTCGTACGGATACCTGGTTTTGTGAGGGTTGTCACATTCATACGACAATATTTTTTTATAAAAAATGCACCATAAAAACGAGCGTTTTTTATCTTTAAAACGAGCACAATATTGCTATACTTTTGAGAAAAATTCAAAAACCCAGAACGCAATGGATAGAACAACACACTATAACCCAGGTTCTAATCGTGTTTCATATGGTCGTGATTATGTTTTAACATGGTCATGCCTCTATTCTAACATGATCATGTTTATGTTTTAGCATAATCATGTTCTTTACACTCAAATTTTGAAGAAAACGTACCTAAAACGCAATGGGTTTCACATGGTCATGTTGCTCTTTTAACATGGTCATGCCTTTGTTTTAACATGGTCATGTTTTTGTTTTAACATGGCCATGCCTTTATTTTAACATGGTCATACCTCTGTTCCAACATCCAAGTTCTAAAACGCAATGGATTTTAACATGGTCATGTTTATGTTTTAACATGGTCATGTCTTTCTTCCAACATGATCATGTTTCCCTTTTAACATGATCATGTTCTTTGATGTTCTTTTACACTCCAGTTCTAAAACGCAATGAAACCCAAAATCAAGATTTTGCACTACAGATTCTAAAAAGCAATGAAGTTTTAACATGGCCATGTTTATATTTTAACATGGCCATGCTTTTGTTCCAACATGACCATGCTTCTATTTTGGCATGATCATGTTCTTTGCACCCCAGGTTGTAAAACGCGTGAAACTCAAAATCAATATTTTGCACTGTAGGTTCTAAAAAGCAATGGAGTTTTAACATGGCCATGTTTATGTTTTAACATGGCCATGCTTTTGTTCCAACATGACCATGCTTCTATTTTAGCATGATCATGTTCTTTGCTTGTAAAACACAATGAAACCAAAAATCAATACTTTGCACTATAGATTCTAAAAGGCAATGGAGTTTTAACATGTCCATGTTTATGTTTTAACAAGGCCATGCTTTTGTGCCAACATGACCATGCTTCTATTTTAGCATGATCATGTTCTTTACAATACAGGTTGTAAGACGCAATGAAACCCAAAATCTATATTTTGCATTGCAGGTTCTAAAAAGCAATGAAGTTTTAACATAAGTTTTAAAAAGCAATGTAGTTTTAACATGGGTATGCCTTTCCAACATGATCATGCCTATGTCTTAGCATGATCATGTTCTTTGCACTGCAGGTTATAAAACACAATGAGTTTTAACGTGGTCATGCTTTTGTTCCAACATGATCATGCTTCTATTTTAGCATGGTTATGCCTCTGCTTTAACATCTAAAAGAACAAAAATGAAAAGAACTCTAACTAAAACATAGTGAGGTGAAAAACGCAATTGAGGTTTGATAACCTAAAGTGCAATGAAAATAAAAAATAACACAACTTACAAAAGAACTTTGATTAACGACGGTGGACGGAGAAAGAACTCCGATACACCGTGGGGAAACTTGTGGCGGTGGAGCGGTGGCAGTGGATGGTCGAATGGTGGTGTTAGATCTGAAAAACCTATCATGTGGTTGAAGGTGGTGGTGGTGGTGGTTTCAGATCTAGTTTCCGACAAGATGGTGGCGATCGTAGGTGGCGGTGGTGGTGGTAGAGGTGGTGGTGTTGGTTGTGATGTGGTAGTTTATGGTTTTGAAAATGGTGGATTTGACTATACGAGGAAGAGAAATGAATTACAGATGCTGGGTTTTTTTTGAAGATGATGAGTTTTGACCAAAATGTCCTCTTTATGTTTCTTCATCTTTGTCACATGTCATCCTCTTATTCCTTTCTATCATTCCTACCCAAACTAAACTTTCTATTTGATATTTTCTCTTAATAAAAAAATAATAATATTAACAATAATAATTGAATCTATTGTTTTTTTAATTGTACCGTACGAAATCTTTAGAACCACATGCTTCTTCGGATATGTTTTATATGAAGTAGTATGAGACAAGAAATATTAGAAACAAGAAGTCCCACCGTATCGAACGGGCCAATGCTCGCAATTATCGACTTTTGACAAAAAAAAACATATTCAAAAGTCAAATGTCCCTTTTGTTTCTGTCTTCAAAAAACAATTCTTTTTGTTTTGATTTAATATGTTTATATTTATTTAATATTAAATATTTAAATATTTAATAATATATAATAATAATATTGTATACTATTAATAGACAAAGTAAATAAATAGTAAGTATATTTGTTTTAGGGAAATTGGCCTATAATAATCCCACCTAGACCTTATTGGCCAATAATAATCCCACCTCAGAATATTCCCCCCACCAGTCCCACCTTTCACCTATTTTTCCTACAATGGTCCCCCGTTAAAAAAAACTTAACGGAGTTAATCCTTTTTTCAAATTACAAACAATTTTTTTAGGGCTTTTGATAAGAACGATGATACGAGTCCATTGATGTAAAGCTTACTTCGAAATGGTGCTCCAAGTGACTTGATTTTGGTTAATTGGAAATTTAAACACCCGAATTGAAGCACCGTTTTCATTGTTTGGAGCACCATTTCGAGGCAAGTTTTACATCAATGGTCTCGTATCGTCGTTCTAATCAAAAGCCCTAAAAAATTTGTTTGTAATTTGGAAAAAAGCTTAACTCCGTTAAGTTTTTTAACGGGGGACCATTGTAGGAAAAATAGGTGAAAGGTGGGACTGGTGGGGGGAATATTCTGAGGTGGGATTATTAGTGGCCAACAAGGTCTAGGTGGGATTATTACAGGCCAATATCCCTTTGTTTTAAAGATTTTTTTTAATGTGTTATTTAGTGGTTTTCTATATGTGTTATGCGATTCTTTTATATATCTTATGTAACTTAAGCTTGTTTTTATCGATGTAATTCACGTGTCATATTTTTTGGTCATATTGTATACTATTAATAGACAAATTGTATACTATTAATAGACAAAATAAACGAATAGTAAGTATATTTGTTTTAAAGATTTTTTTAACGTGTTATTTAGTGGTTTTTTATATGTGTTATGCGATTCTTTTATATATCTTATGTAACTTAAGCTTGTTTTTATCGATGTAATTCACGTGTCACCATTTTTTGGTCATAACAAGATTTTTTTTCTCTATGGATTGTTGTAACGAGTGTAAGTGGCGTAAGAAAACAAAACGATACTGATTAAAACTCCCGTGTTGGTATATTTTTGGTCATATCATGATTTTTTTTGATTTTTTTTCTCCATTGATTGCTATAACAAGTGTCAGTACCGTAGTTAAACGAACTGATACCCACCCACCACGCAACGCGCGAAATTAATAGCACTCGTTAATTAATTAATTATACATATATTAAAATTAGAAGCTAATAAATAGTAATTTTAATATTATAATAATATATTGTTTTTTTAATACTTCTATTATTTTAATATTATAATTATAATAATAAGTTGTTTTCTTTACTTTTTAACTTTAATTATTTTTTTAATTTAATATCACAGGTTGTGACCAGCTAGGTGTCAACCGATATCGAGCCAGTACTGGTATCGAAAATACTGGTACGGTTCTGTTTATTATCGGTACATAAAGGTAAAAACCGGTACTGGTATAAAAAATGTCAAAAGTTGGTACCGAATTGATACTGTAAATCTTTTGGTTCGTTAATATCATTAATATTAATATTAATATTAATATTAATATTAATATTAATATTAATAATTAATATTAATATTAATATTAATATTAATATTAATAATTAATATTAATATTAATAATAAAATTAATTAGAAGCTAATGAATAGTAATTTTAATCTTATAATAATATATTGTTTTTTAATACTTCTATTATTTTAATATTATAATTATAATAATAAGTTATTTTCTTTACTTTTTAACTTTAATCATTTTTTTAATTTAATATCACAGGTTGGGACCAGTTAGGTGTTAACCGGTATCGAGACAGTATTGGTATCGAAAATACTGGTACGGTTCTGTTCGTTATTGGTACATGAAGATAAAAACCGGTACTGGTACAGAAAACGTCAAAAGTTGGTGCCGAATTGATACTGTAAATCTTTTGGTTCGTTAATATTAATTAATTAATATTAATATTAATATTAATATTAATATTAATATTAATATTAATAATTAATAATAAAATTAATTATAAGCTAATGAATAGTAATTTTAATATTATAATAATAAGTTATTTTCTTTACTTTTCAACTTTAATCATTTTTTTAATTTAATATCACAGGTTGGGACCAGCTAGGTGTCAACCGGTATCGAACCAGTACTGGTATCAAAAATACTGGTACGGTTTTGTTTGTTATCGGTACATAAAGGAAAAAACCGATATTGGTACATAAAACATCAAAAGTGATGCCGAATTGATACTGTAAATCCTTTGGTTCGTTAATATTAATAATAAAATTGTGTGAATAGTTGAATCACTTGTATATGTTGAAGAAAATACCCGAATCGGAAGTTTTGATAAATTAAAATTAACCATGTGACAAAAATGATTTCATTATTACCCAAACATTACATTACATATAATTACAAAACTAATATGGAGGAATAGTACCAGGCTACTGTCTGACACTCCCCTATTGATCCGGGTATATTACGATCTTACCTTTAATTCAAAGTTACGATTTTGCCCATGTTTAAAATTACGATTTTACCCTGGTTAAAAATAACAGTGTTACTATCGCTTTAACTTTTGGCAAATAACGATTTTACCCCAGCCAAAAATAACAATTTTGCCCTAGTTAAAAATTACAATAATACTATGGTTTTAGTGTTTTTTAAGGTGTGTGGGGAAATTATGCCAGGCTACTGCATGACATTCCCCCCATTGGACCGAGTATATTATGATTTTACTCTCAATTCAAAATTATGAATTTGCCACTGTTCAAAATTTTCATTTTGCCTGTGGTTCAAAATTACAATATTGGCATTGATTTAGCTTTTGGCAAATTACGATTTTACCCTCAGTCAAAAATTATTATTTTGCCATCAGTTCAAATTAGAGTATTGCCATCATTTTATTTTTTTTTAGCAAAACTATAGAAGTGTTTTGTTTTAACTAATAGACTCGATTTAATTATTTATCCGTGTCAAGGAGCTGCCTGACACTCGCTCATTAGTCCTGACAAATTACAGTTTTGTCTCGAGCTTAAAATTATGGTTTTGCTATCGTTTTAGTTTTTTTTTCTAGCAAAACTATGATAGTATTTTTTAATTGATTAAGAAATATTCGACCTATCTTCCCGCAATACACACCGGACATCAACTAGTTTACCACATAAAGCGTTTTGAGTAGATACCTGTAACAGTGTCAGTGTGTCTCATCATTACTTTAAACGTTTTTCTTATATATGTCAAGCATTGAGCATAAGTATGTCAAGCAAATTTACTATTATATAGTCAAATAATGAACGCTTTTACCATATGTACAAGGTGATCTTTATTCTGTTACATTTTTTCTTCTTAATGCTGGAGGCAGTTCGGTTCTTGGCTAAAGTTCACCGTGTGGTTCACATTAATTTTTCGACCTTTCAGGGGTGAGGCTTTGTTTTTAGTAGATTAAGGTTTTCTATTCAGAAGGGGATGGCGGCACAGTTTGTTGCTCGTCTACCTGCCATCCTTATGTAATTTGCCCTGTTGATTGGAATGAAATACTAATTTTATCCTCAAACGGGAATAGTTCCGTTTATAAAGTAAATGGTGTACAATCCTTGTTTTCTAAAACGTAATTTCTAATAACTTGCCATGCCTAACACGTCATGTGCAAGGCCAAAACCTAACCAACATGATTTTAAAATGTACTTGTGGTAGGGCCATGTGAAAAACACTAGTGATTAAATGGCATTGTTGATTATGAATCGTATAATAGTATAATAATACGAAGAAATATGATGATAAAAAGTTCTATTTCTTATTAAATGTGATTTTTTAACGATAACTCACTCATTCACTCTTGTACCCTATTCCTAAATTACACAACATTTTTTTGTACAATCATGGGATTTGAACTTTCATCATTCAGAAATGCAAAATTTTATCCAAACTCTTAAGTACCGTCATACTAAACATCCTTTAGATAAAAGATTTGGCTCATTTGATACAGTGCCAACATATATTATAACTTGTCAATACAAAGAGATACAATCCTTTATGTATAACACCATATATTATATTTCTATGGTAATACTACTAAAAGTTATATAATTTTAAAAAAATAATTAGAGTAAACTGCAATTTTACCCCCTAGGGTTTAGGCCAATTGGCACTCTTACCCCCCTAAGAAAATAATTATAATTTTACCCCCCCCCCCAACGTTGGTCTTATGTCGCGATTTTACCCCCCCCCCCCCCCCCCCCCGGTGTCAATTTGGCTAACAGATCTGTTAACTATAACTTGAAATTACTATATTACCCTTCAATTTTACCCCCCAACATTCTTGTTATGTCACACAATTACTCCCCACTGGTAAATTACTAATTTGTCCTTTGTTATTACCCCCTGTACTTTGTGTTAAGACACAACATTACCCCCTCCAGCTTCCAAAACTCTTCCCGCCAAAATCAGAAACCTATTCTATGTTTCTATACTAAAAAATCAGAATCTGTTCTATGATTCTATAATCAAAAATCTGAAACCTATAAGTATACTCAAAAATCAAACCTGACCAATGTATCAAACCTTCAATGTTTGGCTGTTCAATGTCTTCTATACTCAAAAAATCAAACCTTTTCAAAAATCAAGCATACCTGCTAAGTTTACAATTATAACCCTGATGCACTACCTGCTGCACTATCAAACCACTGCTGCATTATAGTTTACCAAAAGGCTGATCAGCCATGTATCAAAGCACTGCTGCACTAACAATGTATCAAACCACTGCTGCACTAACAATGTGTTCTAGAATCTGACCATGTATCAAACCACTATCAGTTTACCAAAAAGGCATATACCTGTTGTATGATCATGTAACTGTATGATCGTCAACTGTATGATCATCAACTGCACATACCTGCTAATGTTAACTATCAGTATGATCATGTAATTGTCATCAATTGCGATTGTTAACTATCAGTCCAAAAAGGCACATACCTGCTGCATGTTTATAGGTTTCATGTGCTTAAACTTCAAGCAGGTATGCTTGATCACCACTATCACTTTAAGCACAAAATAACACATTAGCACAAAAGAACACATTAGCTGTAAAAACTTGTATGATCATGTAACTGTATGATCATCAACTGCACATCTAACCTGAATGATCATCAACTGTATGATCATGTAACTGTATGATCATAACACCCACCCTATAACCTGCTGCACATTTCAACATTTCAACATTTCAACAACTAACCTGCTCCACATTTCAACAACCTATAACAGCATTTTCATCAAAACATCAAAACATCAAACATCAAACTTCTGGATTAAACAACATTTTCATCAACATACAAAATGATGGATTAAACATCATTTTCATCAACATACAAAATGATGATTAAACATCATTTTCATCAACATACAAAATGATGATTGTCTAACTTGCTAATGTTAAGTTAACATACAAAATGATGATTGTATAGCTGCTGCAAATGTTATCCTACTTCAAAGTTAACTTAACCTACAAAATACACATTACTATTCCTACATAACTACTAACTTATCATCCGCTCAACTCTCCGGTGGATAATGGAAGTTGAGGACAGGCCTCCCAAACACGGAGACCACCAGGTGGACCACCAATGATGAGCTTGATAAGCTCATCGTCAGGTCAACTGTAAAAAAAACCAACAAACATCACAAAATTAACATGGAAATCAGATTCAATCAAACTAATTGCTAATACCCTGTTTAACATGAGACTCAATCACACACAAATCCGACCCTAACCCTGTTTATAACATGATAATGACTAACAGCGAACCAAATCTGACCCTGATTAACTAACATTGGGCGATTATACCTGCGGTGTGGCGGATGACATAACGGATTAGCCAACAAACAACCGGCATTTTGTAAGGTCTGAAGAGCTGTCAACGGAGGAGGTGGTGTCGCTGGAGGACCTGATGTCGCCGGAGAAGCCTAATCGCATGAGAAGCCTGATCGCCGGAGAAGCCTGATCGCTGGAGAAGCCTGATGTCGCCAGAGGTTTTTAGCAGGATCGAAGAAGGATGGTGGGAAGGTGGGGGGTAATTATGCTTTGATATGTTACTTATAGGGGTGTTGTAATGAAGAAGCTTCACAATAATTGCAAAATAACCTATTTACCCTTTGACCCTTAGCTTCTTATGTTGACTGTTAAGCCAAATTGACGCCGGGGGGTAAAATCGCGACATAAGACCAACGTTGGGGGGTAAAATTGCAATTATTTCCTTAGGGGGGTAAGAGTTTCAATTGGCCTAAACCCCAGTGGGTAAAATTGCAGTTTATTCAAATAGTTATTCCATTCTTATAATTAGGCTGTTTAGATTTAGAATATAAAAAAGTAACACGTCAACAATAAAAAGTTAGTTAGGTTTTATAATTTTTTAAACAACAATAAAAACTAGTTAGGTTTTATAATTTTTCTAGAGTAAATTACAAGTTTTGTCCTTTATGTTTACATCAAATTACAGGCGTTGTCCTTTTGGCCAAAAGTTTACAGGCGGTGTCCTTAATCTTTCAAAATCTTGCACGTTTTGTCCTTTAGACCAAACCTGGTTAGAAATCTCAGTTAAAAACTGTCATGTGTAATGCACATGAGGGTAAAATGGTAATTTCCCTCTCAACCCTTTCAAACTCAACACTCACTCCATCATCTTCCTCAAATTTCCAGGGTTTATATCAACCCCACCGAGCACCAAAGCAGCTGATACATGACCTTGGTAAATCAAAGTGATTCATTCTCAAGATCTTGTGGACAGCAGCTAGAGGAGACGTTTCCTCTATTTATTTAAGCACTTGATTATTGATTATCGTACTTTGAATCATCAGACCATGACTTGACATACAAAACACTGAAGCTGGTTTAACACACCGGGAGACAAAATATTAGGTTCAAAACTTGTGAACTTTATTCACGGGCCATGAAGGTTGTAGCTATTTAACCATCAACCCTGTCGAGACTTTATAGCTGCTTGGAATGGTGTTGTCTAAATGTCTTTGTATGTAGGGCTGCTGATTTAAGGCATGTGATGGAGCTATTCTATTCGCAATTTCCAAAAACTGGTAAAGATATTCCCTCTCTTCTTTGTTTGGATTGATCGATTTGTTCCCAGATGGATGTACCATATTAGCCAGAATTTGGTTATTGATTCAGATATGTATCTTCTTCATATTGAGGTAGCTTGTAGATGAAGATATTTATTATGCAAATGTGATTCATTCAATTCTTGAAAAAATATGCAATTTGCAGGGAAAGAAACTGATGAACCTTAGAAATTTAGGGAAGATGATAAGTGAGTGTTGAGTTTGAAAGGGTTGAGAGGGAAATTACCATTGTACCCTCATGTGCATTGCACATAACAGTTTTTAACTGAAATTTCTAACCAGGTTTGGCGTAAAGGACAAAACGTGCAAGATTTTGAAAGGTTAAGGACACCGCCTGTAAACTTTTGGCAAAAAGGACAGCGTGTGCAATTTGATGTAAACATAAAGGACAAAACTTGTAATTTACTCATTTTTCTATGTTTTTGCTTTTATTACTCGTATATGTTTTATTAATTGAGTTAAGTCTCTAAAAGTAAAGATGACATCATGACAATGAGTCGAGCTTATTGGTAATCCCATACATATACTTAACCCAATACTTATCGGGTATATGTTGGGTTATTATCAATCAGATATCAGGCATACCCGTTAGTTTCTTAAAAATACTTATTGAGATTTTCAAATACAATTTTTTCTTATCATTCAGTTTTTCATATAATTTTACTAGGATATAACCCCGTGTATTACACGGGTTGAATAAATAAATAAAGTTTATATACTAAATAATAAAACAATAGATCTTTAAACCTCATTTATTGCACGAGTTAAATAAATATAATTTTATATATTAAATAATAAAAAGTTATATCTATAAGAATCATATAGTACGGGTTACCCGTTAGTTTCTTAAAAATACTTATTGAGATTTTCAAATACAATTTTTTCTTATCATTCAGTTTTTCATATAATTTTACTAGGATATAACCCCGTGTATTACACGGGTTGAATAAATAAATAAAGTTTATATACTAAATAATAAAACAATAGATCTTTAAACCTCATTTATTGCACGAGTTAAATAAATATAATTTTATATATTAAATAATAAAAGGTTATATCTATAAGAATCATATAGTACGGGTTGAATAAATGTGTTTTATATACCAAATAATAAAAAAGCTATATCTTTAAAACCACGTGTATCACGGTTTGAATAAATTGTAACGTCCAAAATCCATTTTTAACCAATTATCTAAAAATTTTCGAGTATAATAATATATCAAGATTAAACATACACTAAAAAAAATACGAGTTTGTTAAAACATTTCACGAATTAGAACGTTCCAACATTTTGTAATTTAATTCGCCGTTTGAAACGTGACGACGAAATTATTCGCGGAAGCTTTGATCTCGTGTTCGGTTCTTCATTGGGCTCGATCATCACCCGGTACTACTAAGCAACCTACATTTCATAAAACATGAAATGATTTTAGTCATACGCGGTTTAAAGCTTGTTCAAAAGGATTCGCGAAACAAACTTGACAAAAATAACTAGGCTCTACCGTAAGTTACGGTAGCCATTGAGCAATACAGGTCTGCCGTAAGGCAGTAGAAGACCACCGTAACAACTTTAGCTGCTACCGTAAGTTACGGTGGCTACCGTAACTTACGGTAGTTGCTGTATGTTCCTCATGCTTTGCTGTTTTGACCCGTTCATGCATAAGTCAAACAAAAACATGTTTATATGATCCTTATCTCATGAAATTCATAATTTCCATACCTCCTATCCTATTACTCTCAAATCACGGGTTTCTTACATAATAAAACCCGTTTACGCTCAAGTTCTTATTTTGACCCGTTAAGAGTATTTAAGCACCTTCTAGCTTAAAATCGCTTTCGATTGCTTCTAGCATTACGTTACCACATTTCTTATCATATAATTTCCCACCACAACTGTATTTATGGTGGGTTTACTATGGTAATCTATATCAACCGAGTTTTATCCCTCGACTCATTATTTTACGGCAAGGGCTCAAATAGAGCCATTTGACTGACGTATCACGTCTTTCAACTTCTATACTCGTCCTAAGTATTTAATTATGCATACTACTCTTTTCCGAACCACCCTTATGGGTCGTTCGCTCGATTTAGCTTACGAGGGCATTTTGGTCCATTCAGTCCTTTAACTGATACAAGGGGCTTTTAAAAGCATTTTCGACCCAAAAGCCCTGTTTTAAACTATGCATTTGAATTCGAAAAGTCATTATGTTTTCAAAACACAACGATCATCATATTAATCATTCGGTTTGCTTAGTAAAGAAACCAAATGTCTTTATGACTGCATTTAACTATCAAGGAGCCTCTAATTCCTATTGAGCAGTTAATCTATATTATACATACCTGGCTCGGATCAATATATATATTGACCCGTTTCGATACCTTGCCTTAGTACACGCTAAGTAATAGCGATGTAAGTATCCATTTGATATTTATTCCTGAAATCATACAACTCGACAAGCCATTAGTCGATATTGTCAAAAGGTGATATTTTCACTCTTTTGACCTGTTTGTTTTAATTGACCGATTATATTGGCGAGATGAAGCTTATTGCCATCTCGCCTACACGACTCGCTCCAGTTTACATTGCGCGGTCATATTAATTATAAATCACTTCTTAACGCTTTTTGGCCTATCAAGGCTTTCGAAATAAAGTACCTTTCAAAACCAACAGCTATTGTCAACGAGTGACCAAATTACAATTTTACCATTATTGGTTATTATGATTTACCTTATATGGTAACCCTTAAAAGTACATGTTTCATTAATCATAATATGATCGAATTACCGATTTAACTCATTTTAGCCATCACTATGGTTTCTTATCATATTTGATTTCCTTATTCCGTACGACTACACGCCGGAACACCATAACTCAATTAGGTATTAGTCTTATTCTTAATCAATACGACAAAGAATATTCCAAAATATATGACTAGTGTAAGCTATACTTACCTTGCATCCGAGTTATGCTTTTCCTCCATTCTTGATTTGTTTGACCCGCTTCCTTTCCCAAGCCTCCACCTAGCTCGTTAGGCGTCAAACTATTTTAAATCATTTACGAGGCGGTTAAATTAGTCATAAAAATCACGACTATTCCACCTCACTTATTTTCTATGCCGAAGCTACTATTCGACTTCATGGTTAGTTAACTTAGCTTATCAAATTTTTTATCACATGGTTTACGCAATTAAGTCGAATTAACATTATGATTAGAACCCGCTTTACCCCATCTTTCACGTAATTAGTCAAACAAGGCAATTACGCGTTTCATTTGTAAGTTCAAAATATGGATATTCACTTAGGCATTTTAACAAACACCTTGTGGGCATATTCTATAAAATCAACAATCAATTTTCATAACTAGTTATTTAGCCAAGCTTAACACCAAGTAAGCATGTTCATATCAATTTTCACATTAACAAAATCTGAATTCACTTCCTAGAGCTCAAATTACACTAGAACAACAATCAAAATTCTAGTGTTTAACATATTCTTACAAAACCCACTTATCACCTTCAATGGTGATTGTGAATTAACAAGAATTAAGCAAAATTTCAACAAGTAATTGGCTAGGGTTTATCCCTAATCACTATCAACTATCATGCATCATAAATTTCGAGTTTCAAGTATTGATTCAGAATTTCAATTAGAATCATTCAACGAAATTTCACATACCTTATGATCATTTCACTGAGATGATCACTAATTTGTGTTCATGCATTGATTTGGCTCTTGATTTGGGCTTCAATTTGATCAATTTGTTGAACTAGGGTTTGGAGCCCCTTGTTCTTGCTCCTGGGCGTACGCACACACACACACAATGTGTGTTGTGTTTTAATTTTTAGTTTTTATAATTCAAGTCTCCTTTTTGGCAACTTAGGTCCCTCTAGTTTAGTTAGTCATTAAGTAGACCATAACCCACCTATTTCTAGTAATATTCCCCTTATTAACTAGGTTAAACATTCCTAGTTAACTTAATGGGTTCGGGAAGTCATAACCCGTTTTATTTTAAGTCCCGTCATCTCGGGCCTTCTATATACTTTTGTTTTCTCAAAGTATTTATCCTCTTTTAATTAACATCAAGTTTATTTATTTAAATTCTAATATTTACCACGTTAATTTTTTTTACCACTAACGGTGTTTTACCCGTTATCACTATTAACGTGGTTTGATTACCAAACCCATTTTTGGGGTGTTACAAGTCTACCCCCCTTAAAGAGGTTTCGTCCTCGAAACCTTTTTTTCACATGATTTATCGAGTTTAACTCCATGCATTTGATCTCGTTAATCAATTGAGCATTGCTCATATTTTAACTAATTGTTAGTATTACCAGAAAAGTATGGTAATATCTTTTTGGTTATTAATCATCTACGTATCTTATATGACATAATGCAACTTGAAATAACGTAATCTCGTTATTTCCACTAGTTTAATTTACTTAGCAATATTCATCACTTGGCTCTAATATTCGTCACTCGGCTCTAATGTGATTATACTTCACATTACACTTCTTGACCGTGATCATGTCCCGTCATGCCAAATTTTACATCAACTTTCTATTTTCAGAATTATCACCTTTCGAATATATCGTCTTGCACCTGCCAGTGTCAAGACTTATACCTTTCATGTTTACTATTTATACGTCTATCAGAGTTGATATTTGTAAAAACGTTATTTCTTACCAAAACAAAAGTTTTAGTTTAGCGTATTCTCTTTATTCTTTGTCAATTATCCATATCGGGATATTGACAGTCCAAAATTTATTCTTTTACAGTCTTTATTCTGTGCGAGGATTCTCAACTGATCCTTTCGCTTTGTCTAATTAACCCGTAGGTTTTATCACTTAGCCTTATGGGCTATTTTGATTAGACTTTCATCTTTTAGGGCGAAGTCCTTGTAATTTATTTCTTTCTAATCATGACCCATGGGTCGTTTTATCCTCATAGACCTTTCCATTGTTTATAACCCCAAAGGTTATATTGATCCTGTAGATCATTCCTTGCTCATGACATTCTTAAAATTTAATGTTTGGTGTCAAGGCACCATGTTTTTGTTTAACATCCTTTATTTTCGTCTTGATATTATCTTTGACCTTGACCGTAGTCTTAGGCTACATTCGTTTCTTTTCGGACACATTTTCCGACTTTATGACTTCTCACGTCATTTATGCGTCGGTTTATCTTATGCTCACCATTATCCAGTTTACATACATTCGTATTTGATTATGTCCCATTACCGGGCTCATTATTCTTTTGCTTTTAATGTTTACTATTGTCCCGCTTGTGTTTACTCATGCCGTCCGGCATGATATTATATTCAACCCATTCAACTTTAAAATAGTTGAACATAATTTATTCACAATTCTATTTACATTATCTTGTCATCTTTTAGTTATGACCCTAAAACCCGAGTCTTTTAACTTTCCATCCGAGTTCCCGTTTCTCGGTCTACGCATGTGTTTAATTCCTACCCATCAACCGGGTGTTTTACCGAAGTCGTTATTATTGCAACCCTCCCGGTATGCATTAAAATCTCGCTTCACCTTTATATTCCGACTTTGTCCTCGAGTTTGGCGTTTTACAAAAACGACCCATTTAGAGACATATTCGCATTTTCCGGGTTCGAGTGTAAGTACACCCCCTCCCAGTGCATATCTTGATCATTCTACATGTTTATATTCTTCGGGTTCGAGTGTAAGTACACCCCCTCCCAATATATGTCTACATCATTTTACATGTTTCCATGTCTACATGTTTATATTCTTCGGGTTCGAGTGTAAGTACACCCCCTCCCAATACATGTCTACATCATTTTACATGTTTCCATGTCTACATGTTTATATTCTTCGGGTTCGAGTGTAAGTACACTCCCTCCCAATACATGTCTACATCATTTTACATGTTTCCATGTCTACATGTTTATATTCTTCGGGTTCGAGTGTAAGTACACTCCCTCCCAATACATGTCTACATCATTTTACATGTTTCCGTCACTCGGTTGTGCGTTTACATTATGATCAAATATTTTGCTTATCTGATTCATTTGGGTACTTTTTAATTTGTCCCACTCACCCCGTCCTTACTACATCGGGTGTAAGCATGTCCATTATAAAAAGTTTATGGTACCACGTGCTCACCACTTACTTGGCCAGAGTAAATGATCAACACCTGGTATACAAGCCCTTTTTAAAATTTTCACATTACACCCAATGTAAGTAATGCCTCTATTCGTTTCTCTTGGAAACCATATCCCGGATAGGTTTTCTATTCGGGTTTTTCCAAGTTTTCAATCTGCATATGCAACTTTCAATCTCTACGTATTTGTTGCATATTACTATATGTGCAATTAAATTTGAAATGTGCACCTGGTAACTGCTTACCCTAACGGGCTTTCTTGCCATTACCTAATTGCGATTGTTACGCGATTTAGGTCCTTGATGAGTATGCTCTTCTTGTCATATCTCGGACCGTTCCATCATCATACCCATAATTTGTTCAACTCTCGTCATCTTCAGACGCGAGTGTCCTTCAATTAAAAAACATTCACAAGAGTTAGTAATTCCAACTTCAATAATCGCCCGTATTATAATACAAGGCTTTTTTTTTCTACTATACGCGTCAACGCGCGTATTTTCGTCGACCATATTAATCATTTTAACTGGGGTAACGTGTATCACACGATAGCCCTATGTGTTGTTTACAACACTTTAGCATGCTAAGCTATTAACATACATGTACTTACCGGATTTGCGATCAAGCCTCGAACCGAACACACCTTACTCTTTAACCATGAGCTCTGATTACCAACTTGTAACGTCCAAAATCCATTTTTAACCAATTATCTATAAATTTTCGAGTATAATAATATATCAAGATTAAACATACACTAAAAAAAATACGAGTTTGTTAAAACATTTCACGAATTAGAACGTTCCAACATTTTGTAATTTAATTCGCCGTTTGAAACGTGACGACGAAATTACTCGCGGAAGCTTTGATCTCGTGTTCGGTTCTTCATTGGGCTCGATCATCATCCGGTACCACTAAGCAACCAACATTTCATAAAACATGAAATGATTTTAGTCATACGCGGTTTAAAGCTTGTTCAAAAGGATTCACGAAACAAACTTGACAAAAATAACTAGGCTCTACCGGAAGTTACGGTAGCCACTGAGCAATACAGGTCTGCCGTAAGGCAGTAGAAGACCACCGTAACAACTTTAGCTGCTACCGTAAGTTACGGTGGCTACCGTAACTTACGGTAGTTGCTGTATGTTCCTCATGCTTTGCTGTTTTGACCCGTTCATGCATAAGTCAAACAAAAACATGTTTATATGATCCTTATCTCATGAAATTCATAATTTCCATACCTCCTATCCTATTACTCTCAAATCACGGGTTTCTTACATAATAAAACCCGTTTACGCTCAAGTTCTTATTTTGACCCGTTAAGAGTATTTAAGCACCTTCTAGCTTAAAATCGCTTTCGATTGCTTCTAGCATTACGTTACCACATTTCTTATCATATAATTTCCCACCACAACTGTATTTATGGTGGGTTTACTATGGTAATCTATATCAACCGAGTTTTATCCCTCGACTCATTATTTTACGGCAAGGGCTCAAATAGAGCCATTTGACTGACGTATCACGTCTTTCAACTTCTATACTCGTCCTAAGTATTTAATTATGCATACTACTCTTTTCCGAACCACCCTTATGGGTCGTTCGCTCGATTTAGCTTACGAGGGCATTTTGGTCCATTCAGTCCTTTAACTGATACAAGGGGCTTTTAAAAGCATTTTCGACCCAAAAGCCCTGTTTTAAACTATGCATTTGAATTCGAAAAGTCATTATGTTTTCAAAACACAACGATCATCATATGAATCATTCGGTTTGCTTAGTAAAGAAACCAAATGTCTTTATGACTGCATTTAACTATCAAGGAGCCTCTAATTCCTATTGAGCAGTTAATCTATATTATACATACCTGGCTCGGATCAATATATATATTGACCCGTTTCGATACCTTGCCTTAGTACACGCTAAGTAATAGCGATGTAAGTATCCATTTGATATTTATTCCTGAAATCATACAACTCGACAAGCCATTAGTCGATATTGTCAAAAGGTGATATTTTCACTCTTTTGACCCGTTTGTTTTAATTGACCGATTATATTGGCGAGATGAAGCTTATTGCCATCTCGCCTACACGACTCGCTCCAGTTTACATTGCGCGGTCATATTAATTATAAATCACTTCTTAACGCTTTTTGGCCTATCAAGGCTTTCGAAATAAAGTACCTTTCAAAACCAACAGCTATTGTCAACGAGTGACCAAATTACAATTTTACCATTATTGGTTATTATGATTTTACCACTATTGTCAGCTATTGTCGTTAGGCGTCAAACTATTTTAAATCATTTACGAGGCGGTTAAATTAGTCATAAAAATCACGACTATTCCACCTCACTTATTTTCTATGCGGAAGCTACTATTCGACTTCATGGTTAGTTAACTTAGCTTATCAAAAGTTAACTAATTTTTTATCACATGGTTTACGCAATTAAGTCGAATCAACATTATGATTAGAACCCGCGTTACCCCATCTTTCACGTAATTAGTCAAACAAGGCAATTACGCGTTTCATTTGTAAGTTCAAAATATGGATATTCACTTAGGCATTTTAACAAACACCTTGTGGGCATATTCTATAAAATCAACAATCAATTTTCATAACTAGTTATTTAGCCAAGCTTAACACCAAGTAAGCATGTTCATATCAATTTTCACATTAACAAAATCTGAATTCACTTCCTAGAGCTCAAATTACACTAGAACAACAATCAAAATTCTAGTGTTTAACATATTCTTACAAAACCCACTTATCACCTTCAATGGTGATTGTGAATTAACAAGAATTAAGCAAAATTTCAACAAGTAATTGGCTAGGGTTTATCCCTAATCACTATCAACTATCATGCATCATAAATTTCGAGTTTCAAGTATTGATTCAGAATTTCAATTAGAATCATTCAACGAAATTTCACATACCTTATGATCATTTCACTGAGATGATCACTAATTTGTGTTCATGCATTGATTTGGCTCTTGATTTGGGCTTCAATTTGATCAATTTGTTGAACTAGGGTTTGGAGCCCCTTGTTCTTGCTCCTGGGCGTACGCACACACACACACACAATGTGTGTTGTGTTTTAATTTTTAGTTTTTATAATTCAAGTCTCCTTTTTGGCAACTTAGGTCCCTCTAGTTTAGTTAGTCATTAAGTAGACCATAACCCACCTATTTCTAGTAATATTCCCCTTATTAACTAGGTTAAACATTCCTAGTTAACTTAATGGGTTCGGGAAGTCATACCCCGTTTTATTTTAAGTCCCGTCATCTCGGGCCTTCTATATACTTTTGTTTTCTCAAAGTATTTATCCTCTTTTAATTAACATCAAGTTTATTTATTTAAATTCTAATATTTACCACGTTAATTTTTTTTTACCACTAACAGTGTTTTACCCGTTATCACTATTAACGTGGTTTGATTACCAAACCCATTTTTGGGGTGTTACATAAATGTAATATTGTTTACCAAATAATAAAAAAAGTTATATCTTTAAAAACCCTCGTGTATTACACGGCTTGAATAAATATGATTTTATATATCAAATAAGAAGAAAATTATATTTAAAAAAACTCATGGATATACTCGGTACGCGATAGATATGGTGAGCACGGAGATGATTATTGAAAAGAAGATACAATGGTCAAACATGTTATTCAAAAAGTAAATAAGCAGCCATTTGAGTGAAAAAATATAAATTATATTTAAAAAACCCGTAATAAATCTAGTTTTATATATAAAGTACCATTAATATTATAAATGAGAAGTATATATTAAATTGAAAGTAAATAATAATTATCTATAGTTAATTAGAAAAGATTAAACAAAATAATATTTAGTAGGAGAGTTATCTATAATCAATTAGAAGAGATTAAACTAAATATTAATTATTCATAAGATATTAAACTAAATAATATTTAGTAGGGGGATTATCTATAATTAATTAAAAGAGATTAAATTAAAATAATAATTATCCGTAAGATATAGCCTAATATGATGACAAGTGTCCCATAAATAGTTTCTTTTATTATATAGTATAGATATCCTTAATAACTACAATAAGTTATCGGTGTAAATTTTTATAATATGTAAATATCATTATATTTATTTTAAAAATAATGTTGTATTAATAACATACAAATGTAAATAATATCATTAATATATATATCTTAAAGAAAATTTCATTTTCCAGGTAATGAATTTATTATAATGAAGCATTAATAAACAAGGGTGAACAAGAAAAAAAAAGGGAAAATGTCATAGAATAGTAAGTAAGTTTTAAAAGTGTTTTAATTAGGTTACTCGTATTATTTTTGTCCCAATTAGATAACATAAGATTCAAATCGAGCCATCCTTTTTCTATGTGTCAAGAAAAAAATAGAACATAAGATGTCGGGGTCAGATTATTTAATATATGAAATTAATTTATTAAAAATAGGCAAATTGGAAATAAATAATCCCAACAAACTCAATTTGGCCGATAATAATCTCAAGTCAGTTATTGGCTGATAATAATTCGAACTGGTCAATTTTTTTGTAAAATAGTCCGCCGTTAAAATAGCTTAACAGAGTTAAGTTTTTTTTTTTCCGAATTACAAACCAATGTTTTAGGGTTTTCGATCAGAACGATGATACGAGTCGAATGATGTAAAACTTACCTCGAAATACTGCCCAACCCACGAAAACAGTGCTCCAATTCGGGTGTTTAAGCTTCCAATTAACAAAAATCAAGCCAATTCGAGCACAATTTTGAGGTAAGTTTTACATCAATTGACTCGTATCCTCGTTCGGATCAAAAGCCCTAAAACATCGGTTTGTAATTCGGAAAAAAAAAAACTTAACTCCGTTAAGCTATTTTAACGGCGGACTATTTTACAAAAAAAAAAATTGACCAGTTCGGATTATTATCGGCCAATAACTGACTTGGGGTTATTATCTGCCAAATTGAGTTAGGTGGGATTATTTATTTCCAATTCGCCTTAAATATAAAAGGACTTTAATTACATTAAATTTTTTAAAAACAAGTTACAATCCACGTCATCACTCGACGTTAGCATCAAATAAAAGGGACAAAAGAAACAAAAATCCACATCATCGCGGTTACTTATGAAATGGACGAAAAAACTCTTAATTTTAATGAAAAATAAATGTTGAATGACCTGATTGGAACATTTTTGAAACTTGAGTGACCTAATTGAAACACTTTTAAAACTTAGTTACTATTTTACAAAGTTATCCCAAAAAAGAAATATAAATTAGGATTTGAGAAAAATGCTCAGATAGTCCATGTGGTTTGTTGATATTTCACCTATAATCTATATCCTTTTAAAATTATAGCTATAGTCTCTAACTTTTGCACATTCGTTATCGGGTGGAATAGGGTTGTAAACTGGGTCTCCCATAATTCTTTTAATTTCTTTAAACTTTTTAGTTATTAGTTTAACAGAAAGGGTATTTAGGTAATTTCACACCTACTTAACTGAGAAACTAACCCCCATCCATGCTAGGGACTATCCGAGAACGCATGTGCAAAAGTTGGGGACTAAAACTGTAATTTTAAAAGGATAGGGATTATAGGTGAAATATCAACAAACCACAGGGACTATCCGAGCATTTTCTTTAAGGATTTTTAAGGATATGTTTCGAGTATGTGATTCGGATAAACAGGTATATAGTTTAGGATAATCGGGGCAGATATCATCAAATTCCATCCTTGTCTCATACCCGCGAAATCCCAAAGCCAGTCCTATACCCATCGGGTTTCGGGTATACCCGACCCGGATGTTTCGGGTTTCCAGTATACCTATCAGCTTCGAGTTTTTTTTTGACATCCCTATCTAAAAGGTTATGGTTCAACTTCTTTTTTATCGGTCTTTGCCCAACATATGAATACCCTAATATAATCCCAACGTATTAGGTTTAAACTCTTCTTACTGGTTTAAATTTTTTCGAGCCTTGCTCCTATCTTCAGGAGACTATAAGTGTAACATCACAAAAACGGATTTGGTAAATAAACCAAATTAACTGTGAATGAACGGGTAAAATATTGTTTGTAGTAAAAGTTAACCCGTAAACAAAATAACTAGAAACAAATTAACCTAGTTAGTAACTTGTAGATAGGTAATAAAACAATGAGTTGTAGTCTTATATAATCAAAACCAAACTTGAGAGACCAAAGTTGTCAAAAAGGAAACATGTGTTTTAAAACATAAAAATTAAAAACACAACACACACATAGTGTGTGTGTGTATGTCGAACTAGAGAATAGAAAAAGAGGGAGAAAAACCTAGTTCATCATTTTCTTCAAATTGAAAGGTGAATTGGGGCCAAATCACATGCATGAACATAAATTAGTGATCATCTAAGCTTGAAGATCATAAGATATGTTGTAATTTATGTTTTGGTGATGTCAGTATGTGGATGAACTTGAAGGTAGTAACCTTGAGTTTAATATTTTTGTTAGTATATATAGTGAAGTTGATAATGAAATTATGTGTATGTTCATCATACTTGCAAGTATATGTGAAATACTTGTACAATTTAGAGATTTAGTTATATGTTCATACATAACATTAAATGGGTTTTTATGATATAATGAAATTTGATGTTGTTTTGATGCTTATGATCACCATACTTGCTTGTATGTGTAAACTTCTTGATTATTTTAGAGGTTTGATTAAGCGTTCATATATGTCTAGAATTGAGTTTTTGACATGAAAGATGAAGCCATGGTTATTTGGTCAAAATGATGAATTAGCTCACGATAATTTGAATGTATAGATTAACTTGATGTTTAGAAATGTATGAACTTGTTAAATTGAAAGAAACATGGTGAATTTTGTATGGCAAAGTTAGCTAATAAGATGAGCTAAAAATGATGCCCACCAAGTATATGATAAAATGCCTAAATGAGTTTCATGAACTTGTTAGAGCATTTATATATGCCAAATGGCAGTTTGACTTTTAAAAGTAAAACTGACCTATATAGAATTGAATGAAAAAGATAGTATAAGAGTCCATAAGGTGATGGCTATGGTGTAGAATGACTAATCTAACCATCTTATGGATATTATGTAATAGTTTGACACTTTACAAGCTAAGTGGGAGCTTGGAATGGAATGAGTCAAACGTATCAAACACGCGAGAAGGCTCAAACGGGCGCAAGGTAAGTAAAAACTTACACCTCTTATAATAAGATCAATATATAAGAAATGTGAAGAAGTTGAAATAAACAACGACTTGTTCAAGTCAAGACCCATGGTGTAGATCAAATGGGTCAAAATGGGTAAAACTTATGTTAGATCACATTTTGGTGATCAAATAAAGAATTTTAGAATTTGGACCCTAAGGTGTAAACCAAAACAGGTTAAACGTGTAAAAATAAGTTTTTTTTTGTATAAGTACTTGCTAACGTGAACCAAGCGGGTCAAACAAGTAAAAATGTGAATTTTGGTAATAAGCACTTGCTGACGCAAAAGTAAAAAATAAATTTTTGGTGAAAAAAACTTGCTGATGTGAACTAAACGGGTCAGACAAGTAAAAAGGTGAATTTTTGTAATAAGCACTTGCTGACGCGAGCCAAACGAGTCAACCAAGTAAATAATGATTTTTTGGTGAAAAACACTTGCTGACGCGAACTAAACGGATCAAATAGGTAAAAAGGTGAATTTTGGTAATAAGCACTTGCTGATGCGAACCAAACGTGTCAAACAAGTAAAAAAATAAAATTTTGATATAAACACTTGCTAACGATAACCAAACGGGTCAAACAAGTAAAAAGTGAATTTTGATAATAACCACTTGCTGACGCGAACCAAACAAGCCAAACAAGTAAAAGAATAATTTTTGGTGAAAAACACTTGCTGACATGAACCAAACAGGTCAAAGAAGTAAAAATGAATTTTGGTGATAAACAATATAAAGACTAATTTAAATGCAATAAACAAAAAAAGGGGGCGAACCAAGAATGGTCAAAAGGACAAACGAGTCATGCGGGTTAATTAGTGATCGCTATTTGAACCCTTTTGTTTTACGTCTCGTTTGCGGTATGCACATATCATGTATATATGTGTGGGCCATCGGCGGGGGGGGGGGAGTGAAAGTTCACTAATTTTAACGTTATTTTACTAATTTCGTGAAAATAACGGTAAAAGTTGAGGATGGTTAATCATGCATCATGTGGTGGCGTTGATAGCTGAAAGACAAAAGGGTACATGCACTAATCGGTCTTTGTCCCGATTGCTGAGTGTTATGTGCCTTATGTCCAAGGCTTGATGCAAAACTACTATCGAGTCGGGGGTCTCACTGGAAGCAGCCTTTCTATTCCTACGGGGTGGAGGTAAGGCTGTCAACATCTTAATCTCCTCAGACCCTACCTTTGCTTTGCTATTGGTGGGATTTACTAAGTATGATGATGATATTTAATGCTTTGTTTTGTCAAGTTTTGTGCTTATAGGTAAGCATAATGTATGGGCATGCATTGCCACAAATTGGAAAGAAATAAAAATCACAAGGTATAGATAACGAGTCAATAGTTTTGACCCGCGCTAGGTATTATAAAGTGTTATGCTTTCGGTAGGGGCTTGTGGCCCGACGAAAGACGGTTGGGCCAGATGTGACAAATAGATTAACTCAAGTGAGGTATATCTAGTATTTGGGTAAAATGGTCTTTAGAGCCAAGAACATGATTGTGATGCGAAATTACTACCAAATGGATTTTAATTCACCAAACCGCTGGAAACCTTTATGTCCTTATGGAGATAATAAATCTAGAGGGGATAAGAGCTCAGTGTGCCATCTAGTTTTCATTTAAACTTATTAAAGTTTTCTAATTTGAAAAAGGGCTAAAATGTCCTCAAATAATGGGTTTGGGTAACACGTCGAACCAAAGGAATGGTTTGGGAACTAACAAGTTCAAACCCAAACAGGTTAGTGCACATGTTAGTACACAGTGCACAGTTTAGCAAAGTGCACAAGTCAGTGCATAGTTTAGCAAAGTGCACAAGTCAGTGAATAGTTTAGCAAAGTGCTAAAGTCAGTGCACAGTTTAGCAAAGTGCACATGTCAGTTCACAGTGCCCAATTTAGCATAGTGCACAGTGCACAATTTAGCATAGTGCATAGTACACATTTAAGCAAAGTGCACAGGTCAGTGTACAATGCACAGTTTAGCAAAGTGCACAGTGCATAAACTTGAACAAAGAACAAAATACAATAACAAGTGGGACGAAAACTGAGATTGCAAGAGACTTCATAACGACTATTTTGTGACAAGTATTTAATAATCAGAATTTCATTTCATTTCTGGAATAGCATTAGATAGTTTGGAAACAAATTACAACAACTTGAACAAAGAACAAAATACAATAACAAGTACAAAATTTAAAAGTGGGTTTCTAGTCATCCTACTAGATTCCGTTCATCATCATCATCATCGTCATCAATTTCCTGTAATACGTATTAAAGTACATGTCAACACATAAAGTATTGGCGAGCATACAAGTTTGAGTATTATCATAAGTATAAACGTTTTAAACAAATCCACATGGCATAATCGTAATCTAAGACATAACATAACAATACTAGCATGCAACTTATAATTGTCAACCCAAAGTTTCCCGTTAGCGTAATCTTGTCGTAGCAACGACAAGACTGTTTTGTTTAACTTAACATGACCTCAAGAATACGGGCGGTGCGTTAATCCTATAAAGCAAATAAGTTTCTAGCATGTATGAGTTATAGTATCACATATCAAGCATGTATATTGGATTGTTTGTTTGTAATCATGTTTGTAAGTGTATGTGTGCGCGTTTAATAACGAATAAGTATTGCACCCAAAAGTGACGAAAAGTAAAAAGGGTCATGTACACTCACGGTTTTGCTAGCTTTCTGATTAAACGCGAATTGACGAGTTGTTGAGATTGGAACTCCGATGTTACCCTACATTGGGGAAACGAAGGTGTGTGAGTATTCAGAGTTGTAGAGAGTTCGGATTCGGAATTTAGGGTAAATTACACTTTTCACCCTTTATGTTTCTATCAGATTGCAATAGATGACCTTTAAATTCAATAATTACAATCACAATCCTTTCTTTGTTAAAACCATTACACCCTAGGTTCTTTGACTCTAACCTAGTTAAACTTTTCAGTTAGATCCAGTCAGTCATGTGCATTGCATATGAGGGTAAATTCGTCTTTTACTATCTTGGGGACTGTTTGTGTAATTAAGTGTCACTTTTTGAACAAAAAAACTAAAATAAACATTTTCTTTTTAAACCCCGACCCCCCCCATCACAACCAAACCACTACCATCTTCAACAAGTTCAACTAGATTGTGAATCAGAGAAATTCAAATTTGTACAAATTATCATAGAAAAATCTGTTAATATCTCATCTGCAAATAATAATCCCAATTTTAGTATCCACATTAAATTGAATTATCCAAAAGTTACAATATATCAAAAATAAAAAAACAAATTAACCTAAACATAAATGTATAACAAAAAATATACTACCTGGTTGTTAGCAGGATTAACAGACGGTACAACGAAGCCACTTCCATTCCAAACGCCGTTTACAAAACTTCTGGAGTTCCGAGTTTCGATACCGATCTCCGTCAAGAACTCTTACTCTTTAGCAAAACTCATATTTGCACGAATCACCAGGTAGTTAACTGATATATCACATACACATTAAATTAGGAATTAAACAAAATTAAAGGAGTAAACAGTATTAAACTACAATTGTTGATTTCAGTTGCAGATTGTATTAATGTGTTGCGAGAGTGTTGATTACCTGTAATGTTCTTGTAGAGGAGGTATCATTTAGGCGATGTTTTAGATGACGATTGGGATTATTCTGGCGGCGAAACCATATGGTTCGCCAATCTGCAGGTGAAAGTCCAATGAACCATTTCTTTGGTTTTTAGATCTGAACGGAAACATGGCGGTGAATAGTGGGTGCGAGATTCGAGTAGAGATAGAGAAACGATGGGGGTTTGGTGGCTAGTGGTGGCGGTCACAAGTTGTGATGGTTAGCTTTGGTGGCTAGCGGTGGCAGTCAAGTTAGAGAGAGATGATAGTTGAGAGAGAAGGGGTAGCAGTGGCAGGATGTGGTGGTGGTGGCAGGATGAGGTGGTGGTGGAAATATATGGTGGTTAGGGTTTTAGGGATAGGAAATTGGGGAAGATGAAGTGTATATGCAATGTTTTTGGTTTTATTTATTAAACATTAAAATAAAAATATGAATTGACAAAAATACCCTTAATTGAGTAAACTTAACTAAAAATTTTAACCTGGTTAGTACTAAAGGAAATAGAGTGTAACAGGTTTTGCAAATAAAGGATTATGACTGTAATTATTGAAGTTAAAGGCTATCCGTTGCAATCCAGTACAAACATAAAGGACGAAAAGTGTAATTTACCCCATAATTTAAGTATAAAAAGTATATGTACACAAAAATATATTTTGTCTAAATACTCGTTTGGACGCTAAGATTTTATGTGTTTTCATGGGTCCTAACTTGCCCATTAGAATCACAAACGAGGAATAAAGAACAAAGATAATATTGCCTAAGTTCATAACATCTAACCATACTCTTGTTAGTATCATGAATTCGGCTAAAAATTTTATTTTATATAGTATAAGTCCATCATGTAATATCATATAAATCATGTAAGTCAAGCACGGAGGTAGGATGATTAGCATCAATTAAACTTTATTGTATGAATTCACCAAAGCACAAGGTTATCAACATAGTTGATAACCCGGTTGGTCATGAATAATAATAAGAATTATAAACTAACTGGCTTGCCAAGTAGCCAAGTAAGATCAACCCGGGTGTTCCATACCCATCATGGCAAATATTGGAGGTGCGGCGGGGTTGTGTTACTTTGATTCTTGGAAGCTACTTGGATGAATGTGAACAAAAACAAGCAAGTGAGGTAGTGGAACAAGTTTGGAAAGCCCAAGCTTCCATGGTTCACACATTTAGACACATGCAAGACTCACCATATGAACAATGGTGAGCTTGGATGGTCACATACTTGTAGGTTACTTGGAACCTTATCAATATAGAAAGTTTAAAGGGTGTTTGCACCTTTAAACTCATAAGAATCAACCATACACGAGCACTCCAACCATAGACTTGGTTAGAAGCTAGGTAGGTATAAGATTTCATAAGCTTAAAGGAAATAAAGTATAAGCAAAGTTCTTCTATAAAACAGAAAGTTGCACCTAAAAATGGTGATGTTCTACCTTAGTTTACCATGGTAAACTCGTAGAAACACTCCTAGAGGTGTTCCAAGCTTTCATGAAGAAGAAGAAGAAGTGAAGAAAGTTGTAGAAAAGTGAGGTAGATGCTCACTTTTGCACTTAAAGAATTCTGCCTCTAACTTGCAATTCCAACTTATGGAGTGTTTTGAGAGTGTAAGAAGATTTGGAAAAGTGCAAATGAGGTGATGGAGGCTTGGTTTTATAATGGGTAAGTAGGGTTTGGTGTTTAATGAGGTTGTATGGTGATTGGGGAAGAAGAAAGGTGGGTGAAAATGGCCAATCCTTGGAGCTGAAACCACTTTCTACGGATTATGGGGCTTGGCGCCCCGTCACGGTGATAGGGGAGGCGTCGTGTGACGCTGCGCTTCGTTTAGCCAACCAGTTTAGTCTTATTGCAAATTAGCCCCTAAACTTTGGTTTGTTTATCATTTTATGCTATAACTTCATAATTTAACATGTTTTGGAGTATGAAACACATAAGTATGCATAAGTTGCGTATCGTGAATGTATGGATGACGTTTTGAATGTATAACAGGTATTAGTTTGCAAGTAAACACGTAATTAATGATTGATTGCATGTATAACATGTATGTATAAAGTATGGAGTTTCATTATGATCAAAATCTCGGATTACAAGGTTGGGAATGAGTACGAATACAAGTTTCCAAAAATAGAAATACGATTACATCATTCTAAATAAGGAAAGTACAAAAATGCGGAGCATTACAGTCTCCCCTACTTTAGGAAATTTCTTCCTGAAATTTATAGAAGAGGAAGACTCAACGAACAGATGCAGATGCTTTGTCTTCATATCAATCTCGAGTTCCCAAGTGAATTCAGCGCCACGTTTTCCTTCCCATCGAACGTTGACTATGGGAATTCGATTGCGCCTGAGCTGCTTGGTTCTTCGGTCCATGATTTCGACCGGTTTTTCCACAAAGTGTAAGGATTCGTTGATTTGGAGATCGTCGAGCGGAACCTGAAGTCCTTCTTCGGCTAGGCACTTCTTGAGATTAGAGACGTGAAATGTCGGATGAACGTTGTTGAGTTCTTGAGGTAGATCCAATCGATACGCTACGTTACCAATCCTTTAGAGAATCTTGAAAGAACTTACGAAGCGAGGAGCGAGCTTGTCTTTCTTACCAAATTAAACAACTCCTTTCCAAGGGGATACCTTGAGGAGTACGTGATCACCAACACTAAATTCCAACGGTTTTCATCTCTTGTCGGCGTAACTCTTTTGTCGACTTCTAGCCTTGAGCAAGTTGTCACGAATCTGCAAGATCTTGTCCGTCATCTCTTGTATGAGCTCGGGACCGGTGATTTGAGCTTCACCTATCTCGTGCCAACAAATAGGCGAACGACAGTTCCAACCATACAAAGCTTCGAATGGTGCCATTTGAATACTAGTGTGATAATTGTTGTTGTACGAGAATTCTACTAAGGGTAAGTGTATATCCCAGTTGCCACCAAAATTGATTACGCACGAACGAAGAAATCCTCAAGTGTTTAGATGGTATGCTCGGTTTGACCGTCTGATTGAGGATTGAAAGCCGTATTAAGGTTGAGATGACTGCCAAGAGCGGTTCGAAACGTTTGCCAAAGACGCCAGGTGAAGCGACCATCACGACAAGAAATGATGTCAATGGGGATACCAAAAGTGCTGGAATCCTTCTAATAGTTTTGGTTTCCCAGCCTTATCCATGTATTTCCAGTAGTTTGATAGAACAATTATTTTAACCCAATAGTCCTGCAGTTTTGCAAAATTCTGGCAGTTACATCATTAATTAATGGGTCGTTTAGGGTCGTTTTCATGGTGATGTCATCAACAGTTCTCTCCTCTTATAAATAGAATTGTACACGATGTAATTATACTCTTACAACTGAATATCCTCTGATCAAAGAATCTAGAGATGTCACACCCCGATTTCCACGTGTATCACCGGTGGGCCCGGTGGGGGATTACCGTGACGTAGTTGGCAACAATATAGTCAAACCACACAATATATGAATGCACAGCGGAAGCATAAAGATAAATATATTTCAACTATTGAATGTAATATCCAAGTATCACAATCGTCGAAATATAATCCACAGGGGATCAAAATAAAATGTAAAATATTGTTCAACAGATATTGGCATCCCAAGCTTGCGAGACTCTAACGATGCTAAGGAGTGGCCAGCCTATTACGAGTAGAACCTGCATTAATCTTTTTTGTGGAAAATACGTCAGTTTACACTGGTAAATACATTCAACCGACACGTTTGTAAAATGTTTAATGAAATTGATTTGAATGCACAAGGCACAAACTCTTTATAACTTGGGATAATTTATAATTAAATCTTGTAAAAGAATTACATGTTCACTATGCGTTCGGTCGCCCGGGTCGTGCCGGGTTAAAGGTTAATAGACACGCCACAAAGCATAAAGCCGTGGCGGGAAAACCAACGGTTATACTTTTAATAATATAGACACATTACGGGTGTACGCCTACACCCGTGTATCGGGGTCGTGGCCATTTTGTAAAATGATGCCAAGGATATCCGGGACATGGTCATTAAGCTCCCAAAGGCGTAAAGCCAACAAAACGTGTTTAAACGGGCCGATTAAATTATTCAATTAACCACCGTGTGATGGAAGATTTAATGCCCGACCAAGCGGTAATTTATATACCGTAACCCAAGCCCGTATAGGGAAAATAAGTTAAAAGTATTTACCTGAGCAAGTAATAATCCTTAATAAACAATGCAAGTTTCTTTTACTGGTTTCCTATTCTGGAACGAAGGTTTAAACAACCTATTAGAATCCTAACGGGTCTTTAATTTAGCCTTATCTTAGACCGGTCAGTTTCAAAGGATAATTACGGTTTAATCGCGTGAAAGGCGAAAACCGGGAATGGAATGTGGTTTGGACCCAACAAGTTTGAAGACTTGTCTTATATGGGTAATATAACCACACTCTGGATTTTGAAGTAAAAACAACAAAGTTTGACCCGTTTCGGCTAGTTTATGTAAACTAGTTACATAAACCGAACCGTGCGCGCAAAAGGCGTAACCGGTAACCGTAAGAGTCCTACACAAGTTTCCTAAGTCAATATGCTTTAAAGAGGTTGTGGTATCAGTAGGATACCTTCCATAATGCCCGTAACGAGTTTAAATCCATTATATGCCCCGTAGGGGTATTTCGGTCATTTTAAAGATTATAAAAGAGGTTTCTGAGTTCTACAGGACATCTGAGTTTTCCGAACAGTTTATAAAGTCCAAAATACTCTATTTATTATTTAAAATCAGTAGCAACTGGAATCGGGTCAAAATACCATGTAGAACTCAAGTTATGCTCGAAAAGGGAATATTCGGTATTTACCGAACCGATGCCATAACCGCAGGTTATGAGCAGGTTAAAAATGATTAAAAATCTTTAAAAATTCCAAAATATTATTTTACATCAGTGTATAAAAGGTTTGGTGCCGAAATTTGGATTTAGATAGGCTTTATGCTAAATGCGCCGTTTAATTACTAAAGTTTCCGTAATTGCGCTATTTAGCATAACTCCTATTCTAGAGCTCGGATTGACGTGAAATTTTAGGGACATGCTTAGAAATCAGTAACTAAGGTTATTGTCCTTTCACACATTCAAAATTCTCGTTTTAAAGTAACAAGGGCGTTATGGTCAACTTTTAAGCATTTAACGGAAATGTGCTATAGACTTGGACAAACAACGAACCAGTCACAGAGGGTTATACCATCATGTAACCTGGCCCTAAGAGAGTCCTAAGGCATATCTAACTCATACTAAAACGGGTCAGAACTGAAGTCAAAGCAAAAGTCAAAGTTTTTCGACTTTCGGTTCCGAACCCGGTCAAAACAGTAAATGGTCGGATCAAACAAGCTTAGACTAGTTAATATACTTATCATCATGTTATATGAGTGTTAAAACAGGTTACACGCTATCTACATTACCGATTATGCATAAAATCGCAAAATAGCATTCTGTTGACTTTTTCTAAGCAAGTTTGACTCGACAATCGGACTAGTTAGAGTGGGAATCAGAGGGTGCCCTTTTAGGGGTTTAAAGCCCACATGATTACCAACATATAACTACCTTTGATTCGACAAACCACTGGACCATTTGTGATTTATCGTAAAGTCAATCGTTAATTACGACGGATTGACTTTTAAGCTAAAACTATGTAAAAACTAAACCACAAGGGTTAGGCATTGTAACAACTGTCACTAAAATCAATAATTAGGACGATAATTAGTCAGAAAAAAGAAAACCCTAATTGAGACACCCAAGTAATTCTGCATTAGCCCTAAAATTTTCAGAACAATCGGAATCAAGATCAGGGCCCCTAGAACTCAAGGGGGGCAAACCCTAGTTGAATAATTATCTAAATTATACGTTGCTTAAAGCTGATTGGCCAAAATAGTTGATTCATGCAAGCTAGTCCCGAGCCTAGGCAGCCTATAATTAGACTGCTTAGCTTACGGACCGTAAGGGATCAGGCATACGGTCCGTAAGGGAGTCCCAAAAATTAGTATAAATAGCCGACCTTGGGACTTGCGTTCTGCCTTTAGAACGACGTTTATACCTTCTGTGTACGTCGAGTTATACTCAAAACAGTCCCCAACACACACACGAATCACGAGGTACTGCCGCAATCAGGGTAATAACTCGATCGCTATTACGATTCAACATCTGATCGATTATACTATCCAACGATTGTCTGAGTGCTGCTCAAATTGAGCTGATACTTTGTTATTCATTGTGATTTCGACTTGAATGTTCGAGTGCTGTTCGAATTCGGACTATGCTCTGTCATTCGTTGTGAATCCATTGAATTATTAAGTATTGCACTTATTAATTGTTATGAGGGTTTAATCTCGTGAATTGACGTAACTGCTGAATTAGTTACTAACCCGTTTGTGTGTGCATTTTATTTAAATTAGGTTAATCACAGGCAAATCAGTAAGGCTTAAACTCTGCTCGTAAAATCTGCAAAGTGAGTCATTCTCTTTTTATCAAACATGCTTTACAAAAACTCCAAACTATTTTAAGTTATAATTACAGGGATTAAGTCTATGTAATCACCAAATTACAGCCGGTATGTGGGGTTTTGTATACATTACTTATTTCCCGTCACACTTGGACAACGAGTTAGCCAAGGGGTGATCTGACCACAGTCACAGACCCCATTTGGACAATGAGATAGCCAATGGGTAGTCGAGTGACAAGTATTGTGGGTAGTTGGTTTGATATCAGAAACATTGTAATTCCCCTTAATACTGTAAATTATAACAAATGCGTCATTTTTATAAACTGAATGATTCACTCAGTATTTCCCCGCTAACAAAACCTTTTTCAAACATGTTTCAGGTGATCTGTTGTGAGCAAGGAAAAGTGCCGTGGAGCACTCTCAGCTTAGAAAAGTGGCTCAATGTAAATAAATAAAAGAAACATGTTTTGAAAAATAAAGATTTCCCTGAGAAATCACATTATTGTAAATTAAGGGAATTTATCCCTAAATTATGAAACGAGCAGTTTCCATTATTAAAAGATCCTGTTTTAAAAGTCTTCCGTTGTCGCCTAAATTAAATACCACGGGATTTCTGTCCCGCGGCTCCTGAAACGGGTCAAACCGGGTCGGGGGCCGTGACAGAAATAAGGTGGTATCAGAGCCACTGTTTTAATCTTACTGATTAAGCTCACTGTTCTAATTGATTTAAGCCTATTACAATTAGGAAAAATTTTATTTTTCATTCTGTGAATATATGTGCATTAACTTATTAATTGTTGAAATTACAGTATGGGTAAACAAAAGATTTCTGCCATCTACCGTAAATTAGATAGTACACCTAAGGAACAAGGAACCTCTTCCTCCAATTCTCCCACCAAGTTAGAGGAAGGAATCTTTGTCCGTAAGGCAAATTATGAAAACCCGCTTACCCCGGAGAAAAGGAATTTGATTATTAGGAAGGGTCAAGAGAAAAAGAAACCCCAAACCAAGAGAGTGAGGTTTAACCCAGAGATTCAGGAAATTAGCAATAATCCACCAGGGGAAAATAACCTAGATGAAAAATGGGCAAATCTGTATCTGCTCGCTACCGTAGCAGAAAATGCAAATCTTTAAACTCTAAATCTAGAAATAAGTACTTCCCAGTAAATCAATAAATAAATCTGAGTATGTTCTGTTTGCTATTATGTTGTACAAATTGGTGTGCAATAAAAATGTTTATTTGTTAAACTTTGTTCCAAAGTTTTAACTTAGCATTTTTGTGCATTTTGCATATATGCTACACAGCATGAGTGAGCTATCCGAGGCGTTTCAGAACCTCAACCTCTATCCTGTGCCAATTGAAGTCTCCCACAACTTCACTGGTTACATTGCTGACATAGAGGAACCTCTGGAATTCCAAGCTCCATCACTAGAAAAAGCAAAACCTAAAAAGAGGAGAAGATATGTAGGGTGGCGAAAAGTGCGCAGAAGGAAACCTAGAAGACTCCCTAAAATAGAAAATCCTGTAAGTGTGAGCAAGGGAAAGGAAATAGAACTTGGAGAAAGTTCCAAACCAGTAGGGACAGAAATAGGGATAGACCTAAAGCAAAAGGGAATAGAGATCGGAGAAAGATCTAAATAGCCAGAGGAGATCACATTCCAGGACGAAATAGACCGTCTACTGGCCAATTGTGACGTCATAGAGCCTGTCAACAATAATCTCTTCTCTTATCCTGCTACAGCCCAATTCCCAATAAACCTAGAACTAGCTATTCCAGACCCACTAGTACACACACGACCATTAGGCCAAATGGAAGAATGGTGGACCAATGACTGGCAATTCCAGAATATAGTCAATAGTCCCTATAGTTTTCTCCCACAATTTGATCCAGAACCTATCCCTAATCCGCCAATGAGCTATGAAAATTTAGTTGAACTACATCAGTTTGGTGAAGAACTGATAGGCACTGGGAATAGGATCAGGGAAATTGGGGAGCAGATTTCCTGGAAGTATGACGAAAGGGAACATCACTACTGAATTGTCAGTTGATCCAAGAATAGTGGGGAGGGTTGGAAAAGTCTGTTTGTATTATAACTAATACAGTAAAACTAACTCTGTAAAATGGGCAATAAAACAATGTAAGATAAAAGGTGTGTATTGAAGCAGGTATAATATATAAAACAAAACAGAAGTCGAGGCATCGACAATTTTGGTTATATTTGTATGTTGTAATAATCTATGTGTTATCTGTGCTGATTTTGTTACCAATAATTAGATACTAATAAATTACACTTATACCAATTATCAGATGGAAAACGCTAGTAATGAACCAGTTAATGAAGAGAATCAGTCTGAGCAAAATCAGGAAAACCAATACATGACTAGACAAGATATTGAAAATATCATCACTCAAGGGATAGCCAATGCTATTCCAGAAATCATGGCTGCTGCTAGGAAACCTGTTGAATCCCAACAAATCATTCCTAGTAAACGTACTCAGGAAGATAATTTTAGCCATAGTGTAAATGGAGGCGGCAATCATGATAATCATGATAACAATCCGCAACAGGCCCCACTCCCTAAGAAAATGAAAGCTGCAACGCCTGGTTGCACTTACAAGGAATTTCTTGCCTGTAAACCAGCAGAATTTGCAGGTAATGAAGGGGCAACTGCAACACTACGATGGTTAGAGAAAACCGAAGCAGTAATGGCAATAAGTAAATGTGCTGAAGAAGATCAAGTGATGTATGCATCAAATCTGTTCAAAGAAGGGGCGCTAGAATGGTGGAACACAGTACTACAAGCAAAAGGAAGAAGAATGGCCTATGCAATGAATTGGAAAGAATTTAAGAGTCTTGTAGAAAGAAAATTCTGTCCCTAATACGAAAAGGAATAAATGGCAAACAAGTTCCTGAGTCATCGTATGATAGGCGTCGATTGTCGGGGATATACTTCGACATTCTTCGAATATGCGAGAGTAGTACCTAACTTGGCTTCGCCAGAACCGGTACTCATTTCCCGTTATATTTGGGGATTCATCGGAGAAATCCGTAACATCGTTAAAGCTGCGAGACCACGCACTATTGACGATGCTGTAGAGTTAGCTAACACCTTAACCGATGAACTGGTGCGCACAAGAGAAGAAGATCGAAAGAAAGAATTGGCTCAAAAGATTACCCAAGGATTTCGTATGGGTAATAATAACCGCTTCAAAAGAAGAGGAACAGGGCAATCCTCATCACCTCCTGTCTGCAGAAATTGCAATAAGAAACACTATGGGCAATGCAATATAGTTTGCAACTTTTGCAAGGCAAGAGGACATCGTGAGGAGGATTGTAGGAAAAAAACCAGAATTTGCTATAACTGCGGAGAAACAGGGCATATCAAACCCGACTGCCCTAAGCTAGTCAGAACCGCAGATAATAAAGGCAAACAAGCTGAAGGGACAACCAAGAAAAATGCTCGCGCATTTTAGCTGACCACTCAAGAAGCCGAACTCATTCCAGACGTGATAGCGGGTACGTTCTTAGTGCATAACGTCTATGCAAAAGTATTATTTGACTCTAGTGCAAACCAAAGTTTTATTAATACTGCATTCTGCCAAGCTCTTAACTTACCTCTAACTACTCTTAGGCAGATTTTTACAGTCGAAACGGCAGATGGAAATTCTGTCAACATAGATAAGGTATTGCAAGAAGGAAAGATAGAACTGTTAGGCCATAAGTTTTCTGCAAACTTGTTACCTATGAATTTAGCCGGATTCGATGTAGTATTAGGAATGGATTGGTTAGTCGCCAACCATGCTCGAATCCTGTGTGATAAGAATTCCGTAGAAATCCGTACCCCCACAGGAGAAGTAATCTTAATTACAGGAGATAGACCTCGGAAGCCATTAAAATTCATTTCAGTAATGAAATTGGCTAGTTATTCAAGGAAACAAGAAATGGTGTATATGATTTCTGTAATCATTAACACTAAAAGTAAGGAACTCCAGGACATTCCTATAGTTTCAGAATACCCAGATGTCTTTCCAGAAGAATTACCTGGGTTACCACCGGATAGGGAAGTAGAGTTTAGAATTCATCTAATTCCAGGTACTACACCAATAGCTAAGGCACCTTATCGATTAGCACCTACTGAAATGCTAGAATTGAAAAAGCAATTAGATGAATTACTAAGCAAAGGATTTATACAACCTAGTTCATCCCCTTGGGGTGCACCAGTGTTGTTTGTGAAAAAGAAAGATGGGTCGATGAGAATGTGTATCGATTATAGGGAATTGAATAAGGTTACAATTAAGAATCGATACCCACTATCTAGGATTGATGATCTTTTCGATCAATTACAAGGAGCTAGGTATTTCTCTAAGATAGACTTAAGATCTGGATATCACCAGCTGAAAGTGCAAGAGGAGGACATACCTAAAACTGCTTTCAGAACTAGGTATGGTCATTATGAGTTTACAGTCATGCCCTTCGGATTAACAAATGCTCCAGCCGCATTTATGGACATGATGAATAGGATCTGTAAACCATACTTGGATAAATTTGTAATCGTGTTCATTGACGATATACTCATTTATTCCAAAAGTCAGGAAGAACATTGTAAGCACCTGCATGCACTCTTAACCTTGTTAAGAAAGGAAAAGCTTTATGCCAAATTCTTGAAGTGTGAATTCTGGCTGCAGGAAGTACAATTTTTAGGTCATATGGTGAATCACGAAGGAATTCACGTAGATCCTGCTAAAATAGAAGCAGTCACCAATTGGAAGGTTCCACGAACGGCTATGGAAGTTAGAAGTTTTCTAGGATTAGCTGGATATTATAGACGATTTATTAAAGACTTCTCTAAAATAGCTGTACCTTTGACTAAGCTAACCTGTAAGGCAGTTAGGTTTGAATGGGGACCTAGACAAGAAGAAGCTTTTAGGATTCTAAAGCACAAATTAACGAACGCTCCAATCTTAGCTTTACCCGAAGGAACCGAAGATTTTGAAGTATACTGTGATGCTTCAAAATTAGGATATAGATGTGTGTTGATGCAACGCAAAAAGGTAATTGCGTATGCCTCTAGACAGTTGAAAAAGCACGAGGAAAATTATACAACTCATGACCTAGAGTTAGGAGCCATAATTTTTGCCCTTAAGATCTGGAGACATTATCTGTACGGAAGTAAGTTTACTATCTATACAGATCATAAAAGTTTAAGGTATATATTTGGGCAAAAAGAGTTAAACATGAGGCAAAGAAGGTGGATGGAAATCCTAAGTGATTACGACTGTGATATTCAATATCACGAAGGGAAAGCGAACGTAGTAGCAGATGCCTTAAGTCGTAAGTATCATGAAAAGCAAAAACGAGTCCGTGCTCTTCGGTTAAATCTACAATTAGATTTGATGGAACAATTAAAGAAAGTTCAAGGAACAGCAATCAAGGACGATGCCGAAGGAATGAAAGGTTACTTAAAGGAACTAGAACAAGGAAAGGATGGAATTTGGAGATTCCACAAGAAACGAATTTGGGTACCTAAGCAGGGAGAATTAAGAAATAAAATTCTAGAAGAAGCACATAAATCTAGGTATACTGTACATCCAGGAAACAATAAGATGTACCAAGATTTAAGAAATAATTTCTGGTGGATAGGAATGAAAAAGGACATAGCTGAATATGTAACCAAGTGTCTTACCTGTTCGCAAGTTAAGGCAGAACACCAAAAACCTTCAGGACTACTACAACAGTTAGAAATGCCTGTATGGAAATGGGAACTCATAACAATGGACTTTGTTACTAAGTTACCCAAAACCAGAAAAGGTAAGGACGCTATTTGGGTAATTGTGGATCGATTAACCAAATCAGCTCATTTTCTACCAATGAAGGAAACCTTTAGCATGGAAAGGTTAGCCAAGTTGTATGTAGATGAAGTAAGTATCCTTACATGGAGTCCCACTCTCCATTGTATCGGATAGAGATAGTCGTTTCACTTCCCGTTTCTGGACAAGTTTCCAGGAGGCAATGGGAACTCGACTCAATTTAAGTACTGCATATCATCCGCAAACAGACGGACAAAGTGAAAGGACGATACAAACCCTAGAAGACATGCTCCGAGCATGTGTAATTGATTTTGGTGGTAATTGGGATAGCCATTTACCATTAATTGAATTCTCCTATAACAATAGTTATCATTCAAGCATCGAAGCTGCTCCATTTGAAGCACCGTATGGACGCAAGTGCAGAACTCCCGTATGTTGGGCAGAAATAGGAGAAAGTCAATTATCAGGTCCAGAGATTGTGCAAGAAACTACTGACAAGATATCACAAATCAAGGAAAGACTGAAGACTGCTAGAGATCGTCAGAAGAGCTATGCAGACAATCGCCGCAAGCCGTTAGAATTCCAAGTCGGAGACAAAGTACTATTAAAAGTATCTCCTTGGAAAGGAGTAGTACGATTTGGTAAGAAAGGAAAACTGAGTCCAAGATATGTTGGACCATTCCCCGTGATCCAACGAATAGGACCAGTAGCTTATCGTTTACAACTACCAGAAGAATTAGCTGGAGTACATGATGTGTTTCATGTATCCAATCTCAAGAAATGTCTATCAGACGAATCCCTGGTAGTACCTCTTCAAGATATAGAGGTAAATGAAAAGCTGAAATTCGTAGAGAAACCCCTACAAATAGAAGACCGGAAGATTAAGTTTCTCAAACACAAACGACTAGTGCTAGTGAAAGTCAAATGGGAATCCAAGAGAGGACCAGAGTACACTTGGGAACTGGAATCAGAGATGAAGCGAAAGTACCCTCATCTATTTCAGTAAATCTCGAGGACGAGATTTTTCTCAAGGTGGGGAGGATGTAACAACTGTCACTAAAATCAATAATTAGAACGATAATTAGTCAAAAAAAGAAAACCCTAATTGAGACACCCAAGTAATTCTGCATTAGCCCTAAAATTTTCAGAACAATCGGAATCAGGATCAGGGCCCCTAAAACTCAAGGGGGGCAAACCCTAGTTGAATAATTATCTAAATTATACGTTGCTTAAAGCTGATTGGCCAAAATAGTTGATTCATGCAAGCTAGTCCCGAGCCTAGGCAGCCTATAATTAGACTGCTTAGCTTACGGACCGTAAGGGATCAGGCATACGGTCCGTAAGGGAGTCCCAAAAATTAGTATAAATAGCCGACCTTGGGACTTACCTTCTGCCTTTAGAACGACGTTTATACCTTCTGTGTACGTCGAGTTATACTCAAAACAGTCCCCAACACACACACGAATCACGAGGTGCTGCCGCAATCAGGGTAATAACTCGATCGCTATTACGATTCAACATCCGATCGATTCTACTATCCAACGATTGTCTGAGTGCTGCTCAAATTGAGCTGATACTTTGTTATTCATTGTGATTTCGACTTGAATGTTTGAGTGCTGTTCGAATTCGGACTATGCTCTGTCATTCGTTGTGAATCCATTGAATTATTAAGTATTGCACTTATTAATTGTTGTGAGGGTTTAATCTCGTGAATTGACGTAACTGCTGAATTAGTTACTAACCCGTTTGTGTGTGCATTTTATTTAAATTAGGTTAATCACAGGCAAATCAGTAAGGCTTAAACTCTGCTCGTAAAATCTGCAAAGTGAGTCATTCTCTTTTTATCAAACATGCTTTACAAAAACTCCAAACTATTTTAAGTTATAATTACAGGGATTAAGTCTATGTAATCACCAAATTACAGCCGGTATGTGGGGTTTTGTATACATTACTTATTTCCCGTCACACTTGGACAACGAGTTAGCCAAGGGGTGATCTGACCACAGTCACAGACCCCATTTGGACAACGAGATAGCCAATGGGTAGTCGAGTGACAAGTATTGTGGGTAGTTGGTTTGATATCAAAAACATTGTAATTCCCCTTAATACTGTAAATTATAACAAATGCGTCATTTTTATAAACTGAATGATTCACTCAGTATTTCCCCGCTGACAAAACCTTTTTCAAACATGTTTCAGGTGATCTGTTGTGAGCAAGGAAAAGTGCCGTGGAGCACTCTCAGCTTAGAAAAGTGGCTCAATGTAAATAAATAAAAGAAACATGTTTTGAAAAATAAAGATTTCCCTGAGAAATCACATTATTGTAAATTACGGGAATTTATCCCTAAATTATGAAACGGGCAGTTTCCATTATTAAAAGATCCTGTTTTAAAAGTCTTCCACTGTCGCCTAAATTAAATACCACGGGATTTCTGTCCCGCGGCTCCTGAAACGGGTCAAACCGGGTCGGGGGCCGTGACAGAAATACTTACAGAAGCTTGGTACACGACTAGAGATGTAAGAAGAGTGCTCTTGAGCTCCAGATGTGATCAAGAAAGCAGGTTTGAGGCGTGGTTACAATGTGTGCACTACATGGCCTTTTATAGTAAAAATGGAAGCACAAGATCATCACAACTAAGGCTACAAGGGTTCCTTGATCATCAACATGTGTCCCTGGGTGCTAGGGGTCGTTTAGGGGGCGCCCATGCTGCCATAATTACGTTCTAAGGCGGTTAAAATAGCAAACAGTGAATCTGTCCCCGAATTCTGCATCTGGCGCCTTGACGCGGCCCGCGTGAAGGATCAGGCTTCCCTTACGCGGGTCGCCTGGATCCTGTTGTCAGCAAACGTATCTGCACCTGGCTCGTGGCCCGCGTAAGATCACTTGTATCTCTAACGCGGGTCGCGTGGGACTTGATTTCCAAGATTTTCAAATCTTTTGCCATTATTGCCTTGGCCTTTCGGTTTTGAAGGGGTAGCTTTGCGTTTTGGGCCTCGTTTATTTACGAATAAGGGCCTCATGACTTTTACCCGCGCCGTTAAGTCCCCGGTTAGTTTAATTACTATCCGAAAAGCCCTAACTTTCATTGTTGACGCTTCTAACCCCTCGCATACGAAATTGATCATAACTTTCTCGTTTTAAAACGGAACTTCGCGAAATTTATATCGTATATTCTAGTGAGCGAAATTTACTGTTACAAAGCCTCGGGTATGTTAAAGGGTCACTCAGAGGTATAATTGACACAATTAACCCCTGTAGTTTGTAATCTCTCACTTTCTTCCGTATTTCGTTCCGTACGATCCATGATTTATTTGTTTTGAAGGTACGAGCATCATTTAGGGTTACTGTACAGCATATTTATCCCTCGTTGACATTTTTAACCCTAGAATTTACATACTTTCAATGTTTGTCAACTTTAGTCCTTTATTTAGTATTTAACACCACGTGTAAACTCAAGACACGTGTCAATACATTATTGGACGCAAAAAAATTTCGAGGTGTTACAAGAGACAAAAGCATAAGAAGCAAGAGACAAAGTGCACCTGATGAGGGGGAGTGTTATTGTACCCTGATTGTGCTGGAATCATTTGAATATATATGAATCATTAGTCAATCATTTCCCAAATCCAGTTATGTATTGAATGATGTGTTTATTATCTACTTGTATTGATTATCTTTGAATTATCAAAAAGTTTTTTTTATGCAGAAACACACACAAACACACACACTCAGATCCAACAATTGGTATCAGAGCAAGGTTACACCGAACTGACTTCATTGTTGATTTAGAAGACAAACCAACTCAAATTGATAACTGATTGAAGTGATCAGGACGTGAGAAGAATTAGGCCATTCAGAACATCAAATTGTTCTGATACTATGTTTTCTAAGAAAAACTCAATAGAAGTCAGAGAAGATGTCAATCACTCATTATCCTCATAATACCAGATCGGCAAACAACCCTCTGATGCTTGTTCGCCATGAATTCAAATTATGGCAACGAAGGACGTGTTATCACCTGTCCCAACAGAACACCGGTTGCCAAAGGTCGGTGGTTTATGGTCCTTATGTTCCTTCTGTGTCGAGTACTGAAAAACTAAACACAAATATTCCTAAGAACCCCACAGACTATTTTTAGCAAGATTTCCAAAAACTGGAGCTCTATGCTAAGGCATTCGGGATACTGGTCATTGCCTTACCCAATGAAATTTGTGTCGGATTACTCCACTGTTTAGGGCATAGCTGGTCCGAGTCAACTTGTAGCTTTGACACATGTGTGACACGTGGCGTAACACGTGTCTGGATCGAAACGAGTCTCTTGCGCCCCGTGAGAGATCTCCCTTCGTTGGCCGCGGCCCGCGACAGAACAAAATTTTAGTTTTTTATTTGTTTTTAATAAAAATAAGGATATACGGTGATGGTTTTTCACTTACGGAGTGTTTTAGGGCGTTTTTGAGGGTTGTTACACGTATTCATAATTTTGTAGAAGATTTTAAAGTGATTGATGATTTATTGAAGTTTCCATACCAAGAACACAGCGGTTTCACAAATGAATGAAGGAGAATGGAGGAACTTATTGCCGCTCACAAAAGTGAATGAGAATAGAGGAAATTCATTTTGCCGCTCAAACACACAATTATCAGCCTAAATAGATATGCCACATCATAGTCAAATAGTCAAAGTTATTTTGCTTTAATAATAGAGATAGGTTAGACAATTATTTCTCATATCCAGTTGTGTATAATGATGCATTTATTATCTACTTGTATTGATTTTCTTTGAATTATCAAACATTTTTTATATAAAAACACACTCTTATATCCAACAATTATGATTCTAAGGCTCTAGTGAAACATTTAGATATTAGAAACATCATGTATTATGTTTAAAAAGACACCTAAGTTAAATGAGATTAATAGGTAACAATAGAAGTTATTTTTATAAAACGCTAACTTTAATAAAGTTAAGATATGCCACTAATAAGTAACATGTCAACACATCTTTTGTTCCATTAAAAATATTTTGATATAGTTAATGAATACCCAAGTCACAAAGAACAAAGAACAATGTTTCCTTTACCACTTTACAAATTCGTTTTCTATTATAAAATATATAAGACAAAGTTTTTTAGTGAAAGACTTTAGTTTAAAACAGGATAAGTGAAATTAGTCGTTAAAAAAAAAATAAAAATAAAGTTTAAGTTCATTATATATCTTTTTAAAAACTTAAACATTTAATTTATAATTAATTAAAATTTTCTATGCATATGTAGAACAAAACTTTTTTTTGGTTGTTATTTTTATCCACACATGCATAAAAAAATACATGAGACGTCCATCCTTCAAACTCAAACCTTAGCTCTAATATAATTCGAGTCGATTTGAGCTTACTTGCTGATTCCAAGCCAAGAGCTAAAGCCGGCTTTCAACCCCCTCATTAAACAACCTTAATGCTCATAACGATGACTTAATCAAATAGTTGACTTACCTGTAAAAAAATAAAAAATCAAATAGTTGACTTTCATGGCTACAGTTAATTTAACATTTATTCAAAAGTTGAAAAATATTTATAACTCTTTAACAATCTACTTAAAATCCAATTTGTTTATGAAATTATTTATTCTTTCTTTCATTATTTTTATATATATATTTTATTACATATATTCACCTATTATATAATAGAGAATAAAAGTACACAAAAAAGCAACGCAAAGCAAGACCCTTCCCATATTTTCCTCCATACCATTACCAAATACCAACCCATCCATCGAATTCAATTCTTCTTCTTCAACTCACTCAAAACCCAATCCAGTGGGCGCCCCCTTTGACCCATTTAACCTCAACCCACCCGTTTAATATTCAACTTCATTACCCGATTGCTTCTCCCTATAAACCCCTCTTCACAATTAACAAAATCCCCAAAAGGGTTTTGCAATTCATCCAAGATCTATAATGGGTTTTCCTCTTTTTTCCTACTTCCTCTGTTTCCTCTTGTTCTTCCCCAATTTCTCTATGCAGTCTTCAAGGTTAATAAAAATGTAACCTTTTGACCAAAAAGGGTTCTGTTGACCCAATTTTGGCGAATTGGTGATTAAATTTTGATGTTTTTGTTTTGCAGACGTGCGTCAGTGATCAGGTTGCCGAATGGTGATTCGTATGGTCATCCGTTTGATCCTACTCGGGTCACCCAAATTTCGTGGCATCCTAGGTTTGTTTTGAATGATATTATTATTGTTTGTACATTCTTGATTGTGTGATTATTTGAAAACGTGTGTATAAAGGGTTGAATTTGTGATGTTTGCAGGGCTTTTTTGTATCGGAACTTTTTAACTGATGCAGAGTGTGATCATCTTATTCAACTGGTGGGTATTAAATAATTCATCTTATTTTGTATTTTTCCTGTTTTGTTTTTAATTTTAATTTTAATCCAACTGTATTGGTATTTTCTGTGTAGAAAATTTAGTGGCTTGTGAAAGTTCTATGAGTTTTTTATATGTAATTTAGGGTAAAATGGTTATGATTATGAGTTTTGTATAGTTTAGGGTAAAATCAATGAAATTTTGGTAATAAGAAAAATGAGACAGAATTTAAGTTGTAAACGACCCGTTAACGATCCATTAAGTCACTAATTTGATACTGATTTGTGATTAGGCGAAGGATAAGCTCGAGAAATCGATGGTTGCTGACAATGAATCCGGTCAGAGTATTGAAAGCGAGGTTCGAACGAGCTCGGGCATGTTTCTTAACAAAGCTCAGGTCAGTTTTAGCTTTGTTTCTGATATTTAGAAACATATATTTGTTGATGTAGCATGTTGGTTTGAATGAATATTATGTTAATATGATGTTAGGTTATAGCTAGAAGTTTGTGTACCGTACGTACGCTTGTGTGGTTGTGTTAGATCTAGTTTGTTATAGTTTTGTGGCTGGGACCCCTTCTTGAAGTTTACCAATAATTGAGAGATAAGATATTTGTTTGGTTTAAGGTTGGACTTGTGAATTATGAATTTATGATTAGATATATCTTGGGGTTGTTTGGATGTTATCTTTACAAAAGGAGTGTTACAATTTAAAGAATTAAAATCAGATTATGAGATAATGACGCGCTGAAGGTTAGGGATAGTTGAGTAAGTTTAGATTAATCTCAATAATTAGTTTTCTTACAGCATATTTTTACTTGTTACTGTAAATATTATTACTTCACTTAAAAATCAGAATTATAATCTGTTTTAAGTCGGAACACATCCTGTAGTCATTGTTTAGTTTAAGGGGGGAGGGGGCGGTCCGTTATGGACTCCCCATAACGAGTTATCCTATCACTAACACCGCCGCCTCTATGTATATAACGAGTGATAGGAAGAACGAGTGATATATATAACGCGTTGAAATATTATTGAGGGATGTGTATGACTTGTACATTGTGTATTAATACTTGTACATTGGAATCCCATCACTAGTGATGACCACACCCACTACATTTCTATCACTAGTGATAGAATATTGGGTGATGACATGACATGATTTGATTGGATAGTGGGAGTGATAGAATTCTATCACTAGTAACCACCCCCCCTCCCCTAACAACTTCACTAAGTAAAGAAAGATTTCATTTTTTAGTATTACTAGGATTGCGACCCGCCGTAATGCGGACGTGATTCTTTAGTTATAACTAAGTCGATCTAGTACCCGCACGTTATGTTAAACCTGTCAAACGGGGAAAAAATAGATGATGTAAAAACATTCACCCACACACACACGTTGCGTCATGTTAACTCGCAAAATTTAGAACGAAACGTAAAAACGTTAAACCAAAGACGCACGTTGCGATGTGTTAAATCACAAAGTTTAGAACCAAGCATAAAGCGAAAAATTTGCGGAAACTGAAAACTATAAAGGACCAAAGTTGAAAGTAAAAAAAGTTATGAGGATAGATTGCAAAAGATAAAAAGTTTTGGGTTAAAAGTAAAAAAAAAACAAATAGTTTTGGGTTAAAAGTAATTTATGAAATACTTTTGGGTGAAAAGTAAAAAAAAAATCAATTTTTTTTGGAAAACCCCCAAAGCCAACGTTACGACAACCATATGCATAACCATTTTTTCTTTGAAAAACCCCAAAGCACACCCCGCGTTGCGGCGGGGCGTAAAACGGTATCAAATAGTACTAATGTCACACAACCGTCATCGACCACCAACACTGACTCGACCTAGGATATGCGTGTTGCGACGAACCTGTCAAACATGGAAAAATAGAGGTAAAAACGTTGAACCACACATGCACGTTGTGTTGTATTAACTCGAAAAATTTAGAACTATACGTAAAACGAAAATTTGCGAAAGATGAAAAGTATAAGTGACAACAGTTGTGAAGTTAAATTGCAAATAATGAAAAGTTTTGGGTTAAAGTTAAAAAAACAATTTATGTAGGGTTAAAATTGTAAAAGGTAAAAACCTTTGGGTAAAAAATAGAAAATCAACTTTTTTTTTTTTTTTTGAAAAATGCTCAAAACACAATGTACGACTCATAATGCATATATAACTTGCTAATTTATATATGGAATAATTAGTTGATATTCTTACTTGGCAACCGTTCTTGTGTCTTTTCACATAATTATCGAACTACAAAGAATTCTGTTTTGTGGGTTTTTAAGATCTGAAAATACGATTTACCGATAAACACTTATGACATCTATGAAGGATGAAGTAGTTGCTGGTGTTGAATCAAGGATATCGGCATGGACATTTCTTCCGGTTGAAAATGGAGAGTCGATGCAAATATTGCATTATGAAAATGGTCAAAAGTACGAGCCACACTGGGATTATTTCCATGATAAGGCCAATCAAGCGTTGGGTGGTCACAGGATTGCCACCGTACTTATGTATCTATCTAATGTACAAAAGGGTGGGGAGACCGTGTTTCCCGAGTCTGAGGTATATTTTTTATTTGGTAAATTTAAGGTTGCAGAATGGGTTGGGTCATGGGTCAAAATGAGTCACAGTCAACACATTGTAACTTTTGGAATGCATTAAACAATTGATGTGTTAAATATGATTACTAAAGTTATTTCTTTCAATTTTTTCTGAACATTTGTCTAATAAATCAGTTGGTTTTGTGATGTTTTTTTTTCTATATTTTGCAGATAAAAGAATCTCAACCAAAAGCTAACGAAGATTGGTCCGAATGTGCTAAAAGAGGTTATGCAGGTATGTTTTTTAACCCATGAAAAAGCATACTTTAATCATGAAATCAGTACATCGTACTCCACTCTTTTTTTATGAAATTTTATTGCGTGACTGACATAATTTAGGATGGTTGCTTGATTATTTGTCAAATATATGAATTATTGCTCAATTTTCATGGGTCTTGATCAAGGTCTTGCAATGATTATTGAGCCTTCTGCAATGGTTTTTCGGTCATCATGTCCAATTACAGAAACAAGCAAGAAATTTTTGTAAAAAAACTTTTGAGTAAAATGCCTTTTTCGTCCCTGAGGTTTGGCTACTTTTGCGACTTTCGTCCAAAGGTTTGTCTTTCCGCATCGAGATCCAAAAGGTTTGAAATGTTGCCATTTTCATCCGACTCGTTAACTCCCATCTATTTTTCTCCGATAAATGAGGGACATTTCCGTCTTTTTAGACATTTTTTAATTAAAATAAAAGACACTATGAGAAATAGAGATCCACCTGTGTTGACTTTCTTCCCACCCAAACCCTTTAATTATAACAAAAAATTTAAAACGACGAAAATACACCTGACTTAACGTTAAAAAAATGGATGGAGTTAACGTATCAGGTGAAAATGGAGATTTCAAACCTTTTGGATCTAGAGGCGGAAAAACAAACCTTTGGATGAAAGTCTCAAAAGTAGCAAACCTCAGGGACGAAAATGGCATTTTACTCTCAAACTTATTATTGGCATAGATTTTGTAACATGTGAAGAAGACCCAATAAGAACAAGATCTATCTTTATAGAGTAGTTGACCATTTGACTTTCAAATTTGCAGTCAAGCCTAGGAAGGGTGATGCATTGCTGTTCTTTAGCCTTCACCCGAACGCTACAACCGATGTATTAAGCTTACATGGCAGCTGCCCCGTCATCGAAGGTGAGAAATGGTCTGCAACAAAATGGATCCATGTCCGAAACTTTGACAAATCAGGTAGCACAAGTGACGACGAGTGCAAGGATGAAAATGTAAATTGCCCAGTATGGGCTGCTGCTGGTGAATGCAAAAAGAATCCTGTTTACATGGTCGGCTCTGGTGAAGGTGTCGGGTATTGTAGGAAGAGTTGCAAAGTTTGTTAGTAGATCATGGTTTCCCGTATCTATATTTACAGAGTTTGTTATGTGTATTTGTTTTTTATATCCCCGCTATCGTATGAATATTTGCGTAAATGGAGTCGTATGTAATGTGAAGTGGGGAATGCGGGAAAAAGATATATAAAGTTTTAGTTTTATAAACGGAAAGTAGATGTTACGATATCGACCTCATTTGTTTCGAGCTATTAATGAGTATTTTGGTCTTTTAATCGGCAACTAGATAAAGACTTAGGGCTGTGCATGGTTCAATTCGGTTTTTGAAAACCGTTCAGTTTTAGTTTTTTCAGTTTAGTAACGGTTCGGTTTTTGGAACAAAATTTCGTAAGATTAAAAAATAAAAAGGATAATCCAAGTTTTAAGAATCTTTTTCTTTAAAGTTCTTATTAAGAAATCTTCTTTTATAATACTTTGAAAATCACTTAGGGGCTGTTTGGTTACCCTCTTAATGAATCATTAAGAGGAAGACCTCTTATTCGGACAGATGTTTTCATGAGGTCCTAAAGGCAATGATGAATTTCGCAAGAGAAGTTATAGTTCCAACATCTTCTAATGTAAGCGCAAATAACTCCGAACGACATAGAAGGCTAAAAGAAATATTTCCTGGAGCAATAGGTGCCTTAGATGGAACTCTTATACATGCGATCGTGCCTGTTGATCAACAGACTCGTTACAGGGGAAGAGGAAAAGGTGAATGCTTTCAAAATGTATTAGCAATTTGTGACTTTGATATGATATTCACATTCGTATGGGCCGGATGGGAGGGCATTGCACATGATTCACGAGTTTTAAAAGAAGTTGCATTCAACCCAAATTCCGGCTTTCCTTTTCCGCCACCAGGTTTTTAACCAATCTTCAATGTTCATTTCATACATTATTTGTTTTTTATTTGATAGTTTTGATACAGATAAGTATTACCTTTGTGACGCTGCATACACCAACACTCGTGGATTTATGACTCCCTACCGTGGTACGAGGTATTGGTTAGCCGATTTTAGACGACAACGTGCGTTAACTAAGGAAGAAAGATTCAATCATGCTCACGCACAACTCAGAAATGTCATTGAACGTGCATACGGTGTTCTAAAGGCGAGATTCCCAATCCTAAAGCAAATGGCTCCCTTTTCTTTTCCAATACAAAGAGACATTGTGATTGCTTGTTTCGCCGTCCATAATTTTATAAGGAAATGCAATATTTATGATCAGTTATTTATGGACTATGATGAGAACACGATGTTTCATGAAATGCAAAGTGGGGAAAATGATGGCCTGCTAGTTCAAGACATAGAGTGGGGTTCACAAGGTATTGACTACATGACTTCTTTACGTAACCAGATTGCTAATCAGTTGCTTTCAAATGAATCAAATTAAAATTGTATGTAGAGTTGTGTTATTTGGATTTGGATTTCGTATGTTGTGTTGTTTTGTATTTGGATTTAAAGGATTGATGTGTAATTTGGATTTTCTAAGGCGTTTTGTATTTTTCTTTTAGAAATTTTCATAAATCTGTACACTATTCAGAGCTCTTGCCAAACAGATACATTTCATTCAGCACATAATACTTCAGAGGGGTAAAATAGTCATTCTACACAGTCATTCAGAGATACAACCAAACAGCTCTTAATGGTTCAGCACTTACTGGTTCAGAGCCTCTTACCCATTCAGGCCTCTTACTGGTTCAGCACTTACTGGTTCAGCACTTGCCAAACAGCCCCTTATTTAGTGTGTTAAATTTTGTTATTTCATGGAAGCAAAATAACATGATAATGTTCTTAGAGTAAATTACGATTTTGGCCCTTGTGGTTATATCACTTTTAACCTTTTAGCCCAAAATTTTTTTTTAACATCTAAGCCCCCAACGTCTTTTTTTCTAACCTTTTAAACTCATAATGTTTTTTTTTTTTTTCTAACCCTTTTGGTCTCTAACATTTAATGGATGAGGTTAGTGTTAGGGGCCAAAAGGGTTAGAAAAAAGACATTGGAGACTCAGATGTTAAAAATTTCTTTTTTTAGGCTAAAAGGGTAAAGGCAATATAACCACAGGGGCCAAAATCATAATTTACTCAATGTTCTTATTATAAATACTCACTATTTAAGAATAAAATTAATAATTCATATATCAATATATAATAATGTTAAAAGAATGATCTTTTTGGTTATTCGGTTCGGTTTCGTTATTTCGGTTTTTATAAAATGCAAAACCGAAACCAAACCGCAAATTTCGGTTCAGTTTTTGGTGCGGTTCGGCTTTTTTTCTGTTCGGTTAAGTCGGTTTTTTGGATTTTTTGCTCACCCTGATAAAAAGTACAACAAAAGTGAAAGGGTAATTAGGTAAAGTTAAAAACTTGGTAAAAAGTAAACGTGTCAAACACGTTACTCGTAATTACCTGTTTTTCTTTTTTACTCCAATTAAGACTAACTGTAAAATAACTCTCAAGCTGACCTACTTTTCATTTCACATAAAGCACCTTCTTTGTATTTTGAATCTTTCTAACAAACATACAACAATCTACAACCTTTAATGCATGGAATACAAGTCACTATATCATTCTTGTTTTGTTTTTGCATTTGATCTATGGAGCACACATAGAGTAATATGCATGAAGTGATCATGCATGCAGTATGTTCATCAGGAAGCCAATTCTACATGCTTTTGTTGCCTGATCACTTGTTAAATGTCCCCTCACACCCCCTCATCATATGAATGCTTCTAAAACTCGCATTCCCATTCCCATTTCATCCACTGTGTGTTTGTGTGTGATTTCGCGATTAACCGATGGGAAGACGACCTCCATGTTGTGACAAATCACACGTCAAAAAAGGCCCGTGGACGGCTGAAGAAGACGCAAAGATTCTTGCGTATGTTGCCAATCATGGCATTGGTAACTGGACGTTGGTTCCACAAAAAGCAGGTCGGTTTGGTGTTACTCCAACTGATTGTTGTTAACTTTTATAATGACGCGCATTGTGTTGTGTGTGTGTACTTGTATAGGTCTTAACAGATGCGGGAAAAGTTGTAGGTTGAGATGGACGAATTATCTAAGACCGGATCTTAAACATGATAGCTTCACCCCTCATGAAGAAGAACTCATTTTGAGGTACCATCAAGCTATAGGTAGCAGGTGAGTTTATCCATTCTACACAACCTCAAGAATAATTTTAAGGGACATTATTAACAAATTTATGCATAATTGAGTCAATTTGTGTTAGTTGAATAATATTTATCAAGTAATATATTTGTGAGATTAAAACAAAAAAAAAGTGTCACTTGATCAATATGACCCAACTCCACCGGTTTTTGTCTCATGTTTACCAACTTCGGCTATATAATATATAAATACAAAACCAATTCTAAGTAAAAAACAAGAACCACTAGTTTGCTATATACGAAGATATGTTTAATACATAACCAATTTTAAATAAAAAAAACTACGAAAACCACATAAACACATGTAACCCGTATATATCCAAGACATCTACGGTTTTCTAGTAGGTGACAAAATCAGTTGGATGAACGGGTTAGATGTCGTGTCAAAACATATAAATTTAAGTTGATTTGACCCGTTTTAGCCAAACTTTTTCATCTTTATATAAATCTAGCAAAAACTGTAGTATTTCAGTAATAATCCAATTGCTTCTGTGTATAAGTTTATGTGGAGCTTATCAGACCCGTTATATAAAACATAACATAAATCAAACTATTAATACCCATGATCTAGTGGTATGATGTTTGCCCCCCCTCCCCCCCCCCCCCCCCCCACACACACACACACACACACACTAAAGTGACGTGGGTTCAAATCCTTGCATTGCAAGAGCAAGGTTAGGTGGTAGTTAGGTGTAAAAGTATGCTGTTAAAAAATCAAACTATTAATTAATTAAGAGTAAATTGCCAAAATCGTCCCTGTGGTTGATTTGGGCATATTTTCTTGTTTCATCTAAAACGACTTTTTTGTGCATTGCAATCCTTCACCTTTGGTTTTTTTTTTTTTTTTTTGTCATTTTCATCTTTGAGGTTGACAATTTATTGCGACTCTCGCCCTCGAAAAATGGCCCCTAGAGATGAAAATGACAAGATTTCAAACTTTTTGGATGAAAATGGCACCTCAGGAAGGGACGAAAGTTATAAACATAACCAAACCTCAGGGACGAAAATGGCATTTTACTCGTAAATTAATTGTTCGAAATTGTCGGCCTAGTTTTCCTAGCATGAAACTAAGTTTCTAGTGTTTTTATATCTTTAGGTGGTCTTTGATAGCAAAGCAACTACCAGGAAGAACAGACAATGATGTTAAGAATCACTGGAACACAAAACTCAAAAAGAAGCTTTCTAAAATGGGGATTGATCCCATCACTCATAAACCGTTCGGTCAGCTTCTTTCCGATTATGGCAACATCAACGATATCATCCCACAAAACACACGACCTTCAGATCAGCGACACCACGAACCCATGGATTTCTCACAGGCCGACAGTTCATTAACAATGATGGACCCGTTGCAAGAACAACAACAGGCTAGAATGAACTTGATAACCGCTCATTTTCAAGTCATTAATGAAGCAGCCTCATCTTCTACGTCATCACCCGAATCTAAAGTTCAAGTGAATTTACCATCTTCTCCGTTCGTTTGGAGTGACTATCTTGTTGGAGACCAAGAACAAGAGTGTACCAACGAGCTCGATTCTGGGATTTTACCAACTGGCGAATACACGAGCGCTTGCAATGGGTTGGGGCTAGATCACAAGAAGAAAAACTTGGATGATGCTACTAGTACTACTTCTGCTTCTTTTGTGGAGTCGATTTTAAACCAAGACCGTGAAATGCAGTTCGACTACCCTCAGCTTTTGGATGGATATTCTGAGTACTGAATGAACCTTATATTTATGAAAACATTGGGTGCAATGGTGATTGTTCTAATGGTTCTTTATTTATTAGTTTTTCGTTCTTTATGTAAGCGCTAACTTATGGCATCTATTGCTATTGTTTATTTCATATTTCTAAATGGTAAAACTGTAAGTCGAATGTTCAAGGAGTCGAATTACATTAAGGGGTGTTTGAATGCGCGTTTTGGCTAAGAAGATTCTGCTTACGATTACTCGACCGTAAAGATTAGAGTTTGTCAAACAAGAAAGCAACAAATGTGATAATTATAACTTCAAATAACAAAAGCACATCTCAGAACAATCTTATGCAGCAAATTATATTATAAACTATTGTTTGATACTGATTGTTCAATTGTTTTACTAATTAAAAAAAAAAAAAAAACAGGTAAACATTACAACATGAACTATAGAATCAGAACCAGATGATACAAGCTAAAGATAATTAAGTAATTTCATATTTTATTTCAATATCCAGTTTCTTTAAAGGAACTTCTTAACTGCAACTTCAAATATGACTATTTTGACCTCAAATAATCAGAAAATTCTGATCATAATCACTTTTATCCAAACATTTATGGTTATATAGTTTGGAAGACTAGGAGATGGATTATTAGAGTATTGCATCCAGAATTGATGCATTAGATAAGCTTGAGATTATATTTTTATTTATTTATTTATGATATATTTGATATAAAAAATAACAGTAAGATGGACCTACTTGAAGATTTACAACAAGCAGAGGTTTTTTTTCTAAGATGATTCAACTTCAGGCTATTTTTTTTTTGTTATCGGTTGATTTTTGAAGTAACAATTTCTGTCATAGCATTGGTTTTACATTTTACCAACTATTTCATCACTATTTTGTGTTTAAATTTTGATTATAATAACTAAACAATAATAACAAAAATTATATATGTAAAACTAGATCTATTTGAGCCCTGTGTGGTCACACTCCCTATTGGGCCGACTTTGAAGAAGTTACATTGTAACCAGGGCCGACTCAATAGGCTTAGCAGGTCAGGAAAAGGCCTAGAGCCCCCAAAAAAGTAAGGGTCTCAAATTTCCATTTTTTTCCCATATATTACATGTGTATTTGACCCAAATAAACAAACAAATGACTACATAAATGGCCCAACACAAGTAAAATGTCAATGCGCAAAACTTGAAGAATTTGTTGTCGGTTCCCTTTATTTCTTGAACGTATCCTCGTGGCTCCACTAGTCCGCTCCTATCCTCATTACTTGCGTCTCGCGACCTCGTGACTGCAACATACATGAATCCCCATGTGCAAGGAGGGTGAGGGGGGGGGGGGGTAATCAGTTGTATTCGATGGTTAATCAATGTCTCAATCTTAATCACATGTAACACCTATTTTTTATAATCTATTAATCTCATATATTGCGATTTGCCGTTGAGCAACGAAAAAAAGTTAGTTTTGCGATTTGATATTTACGATTATGCGAGTTGATTTTGTGATTGTTTTTTAGGGCTATCAAGTATTCAAGTCTCACAAATGGATTGGACAATTGGTGATTGGTATTGTCGATTTGCTATTCTTGATTGATATTTGTAAGGCTATCAAGTATTTAAGTGTCACAAAAGGGATTGGACGGTTGGTGATTGGTATTGCCATTTACTATTGCTGATTTGCTGGCTTGGAAGACCCTACTAAGGTTAGTTTTCAAAAAAGCAATTGCTAATTTCAATTTTCTATTTTGCTATTTAGCTTATTAGTGAATTCCATACGAATTAGTTATCGAAAAGGCAAAAACATTTGTTTAGGGAATTTGATATTAGTCCTGTTATGCTAAGGAACACTAATGTTATGAAAATTTAACGAAAAGGCAAAAAATATGTGTGTTTATGTATATATGTTATATTTGTAATTATTTTTTTTTATTCAAAGATAAAAAGAAAATTAAAAAATGAAAGAATGAATGGATAAATTGCCAAAATCATCCTTGAGGTTTGGGAATTTCCAAAATCTTCTATGAGTTAACGATACATTTTAACTAAGGTAGTGATTTGAATGAAAATGACAACAAAAATAAAATATCAAGGGTCTAATTAAAAAAAGTTTCATTTTTTGGATTGAAGGGACAAAAGTAACCAAACCTGAGGGACGATTTAGGTATTTTACTCTTAATTATATTATGACATGCTTAACGAAAAAAAACTTTGAACATTATAGATTACTTCGAAAGTGTTTTTAACATATGTTTTATGAAAGTATTGTTATACATATTTCGTTTTTTTTTCTTTTCTTTTTTTTTTTTTGTAACAAGTTAACGAGTTTATAGGTTTGTTATACATATTTCGTTTTTTTAATTTTTTTAACAAGTTAACGAAAAATCAGGTCACGGGACGAATTGCCGTCCGATCGAATTGCCATCCGATCGAACCGCAATCCGATCGGATTGCACTAGGGCTGTAAACGAGCCGAGTCGAGCCGAGCTAGACCCAGCTCGAGCTCGGCTCGAACTCGATTCGAGTTGGCTCGGCTCGAGCTCGAATTTCAAATCGAGCTGAGATTTGTGGCTCGAGCTCGACTCGATTATAATTCGAGTTAGCTCGGCTCGATCTAGCTCGAACTAACAAAAAACCGCAAAATTTACTACTTAAAAAACTCTTAAAATGAATTTCTTCATAGACTAAGGGCCATAATTGCCATTTAATTTAACCATATGGCTAAATATGCAATTATAAATAGTTAATTCACTTTGTACATTGTCTTTACCTTCTTTTATAGGGGGAATACTCCCTTAGTTTTTGTTTTCTAAGTGATGTGGGACAAAAAAAAAAAAAATGAAGAATGTAAACCTTATCGAGCCAACTCACGAGCTCACAAGCCGAGCCAGACCAAGCTCGAGCTCGGCTTTCTTCGAGCTTTTTTCGAGCGAGTTTCGAGCGAGCTGCGAGCCACGAGTTTTTTGAACACCCCTAGATTGCACTTGGTCTCAACACTTATACATTTTATTCAACTCCTAAATTTCTGAAGGTCGAACGGATTGCCGTCCGATCGGATTGCCGTCCGATCGGATTGCCGTCCGATCGGATTGCCGTCCGATCGGATTGCTGTCCGATCGGATTGCCATCCGATCGAACGACTATCCGACCATTTGACATTTGGAACTTCGACACTTAATCATTTTCATAATTTTCAAAGATCATCAGTAACTAACGGATTGCCACCCGAATGGATTGCCATCCGATTGAGTGACAATCCTGCTATGAACTTGTTTTCACTAAGTTCCTGCCAATCGGATTGCTATCCGATCGAACTGCCGTTCGATAGATCGACCTGAAAGGTAGAGATACTTCTCTGTTTTCAAAATGCTACAACGATAGCTTCAAAGCCATCATACACAAACACATCCTTACCAAACAGATGCCAATCCAATCGAATGGTCATCCGATCGGATTGCCATCCGATCGGATTACCATCCGACAGTTGGCCACTTTGCACCGTTTTATGCGCCGTTCTTCGCTTATGCTATCGTTAACTGTTCAGGCTAATCTCTCTCAGCGCTCCCTTCAATCCAAGAGAGTGTTTACTTGTTAAACACAATCTATGAGTATACTCGATCCCTTTGTAGGACCGGTTTTGACGCCGTTCGATTGCGTAACGAACGTTCGACGTGCGGAATCCGTGAACGTGCGTGACCGAACACATAATAACGTACTAGTAACGTGAATCCATTGCAAGATATGACAAGTTCGGTACAAGAATCACGTTTACAACGACTTTCTCTCTCTAAACTTGAATCACCAAAAGTACAAATGTGAGAGCTAAAGCCTTCCAAAAGTCCTCTCCTTCTTTTCAACTTATGACATAATCTCCTATTTATATACCTTGGAATTAATGAGACTTCTCATTAATTACCAAAACGCCACCTTACTAGTTCTAACTAAATATTACAATATAAGCTCGATTTCTTCGGTTTCTTGCTACTGCTTGGATTGACGAAGGCGATAGACATTCGTGCACTAACAATCTCCCCCTTGGATATTGCCGCAGTCAATCCGTAGTGAAACTCGTAGCGACTTGTCTTTCTCTCTCTCTTGAGTCTTCTTGCTTGAACAGAATCCCGGTGGATCTGTCTTCAGCTTCCATTGCTCTCTTTCTTCAGGCTCCCCCTTTCGTCAAGCTTCCGTGCTTTTGGGATCGATGCCTGGCTTTCCGTATCAACAAACTCAGAAACCTGCATATCTCAACCTCTCTATTACAAATCAACAAAGTTGTGATTCAACTTAAAGAATCAACTAAACTTTTGAGAATTTTCACATTTTAAATTTATCAACTTTGAAACATTCCAAAATCTGATTCAAATTAATGGATCATCTTAAACATTTCAAACCATTTAACCAATTCAACTGTTCATCTTGTTTCGCCTTTGAGATTTTGAATATCAGATTTTCACTATCAGTTGTCGAAAATCTTTTTGAGATTTTTCAAAATAAGAAACATGAATGCAAAGACAGAAATTAAATGCAGAAATGAAATATGTACAAACATATTTTTGTGAGTTTGTGCAAGAGGATCATATCAGTTTTTGAGACATATCACCAACACTGTTAAGCTTTTAAACATTTCAAGTTTTAAACAATTTACCTAGATTGTCAGTATATTGGTCCACTTTAAATTTTCACACAAATTTCAATTGATTTGAGATACGATATTAATGTTTTAGAAACTTGAACTTAAATGTGTATCACTCCACTTGAATATACTCCCGTATCCAGATCCCAATGTTCAGTCTTACAGGTGAATATACCACAGATGATATCTGTAAGGGGTTAGGTGCGAAACCGTGAGATCTCATGTCAGAATTTCCGTTCAACAGAGAGATGACGGCTCGACTTTTGGTGGGTCCCCTTTAGAGGATCTTTTGTTACAACAGCAGTGACTATCAATTTTATTGTTTTATCAACTTGCTGAGGGCTGCGCTTATATTTCAAAGCATTTTGCAGAAAGTATTATTCGGGGACTAGGTCAGTATTTCCATACAGCAGAAGTCCCGGAATAATACCCCAAATATCACTGAATATAAAGACCTAGTATCTCAGAAAGAGGGTTCGTTCAAACAAGATTTCGGGGGTTACCCATATATCCAAGAATAGTTACCCACGAATTAAGCAAGTTTGAATTTAGGTTTATATCTCATTTCAATTTACTAAGTGTGCAAAAATCTACCGACACATCCGTAGTAAGATTGTTTATCACTTTTAAACATTACATATCTTTAGCGTGTTGTGATAGACCACTGATGTACTATCATTTCCTCTTTTATGCAACAAAAACTCAATTTTTGATTTTTCAATGGTTTTGACATTTTCAAATTTTCTAATTTTTTTAAAATTTTTCTCTCCCTAAAATCAAAATATGTTTCAATTTTGATTTTCTGAGAAAATTTGAAATAAACTGTACACAGAAAGTGACAAACTGATATCAAATCGCTTCAATTCGCCATCCACTTGGCGTAAACAATCAGAACTCCCCCTGACAACAAACTATTTTCCCATTATGATTTCAAAACACTTAAGTTTGTTTTAATCAAAATGGTTTTTCCGGAAAATTAGTTTTGTGTGTCATTTCATAAACTCGGGGTTTCATCACCTTGTTTTTCAAATTATCACTTGTAGGAAAGATGAATCAAGTACAACTTAATGTCCTTAATTTATCTTTTGAAAGACGAAATATCACCGAAGTGAATTTCTCAAGAAAGATGCCGATTCCTACTCCCCAATTACCAACCTGGGAGTTCCGGCAAGTCAGGATTTTCAGTTAAAGAGATTCACCCAAGCCTGACGGTCCTTGGGTGTTTTGAACATACCTTTTTGATTCATAAAATTCTTTAACCCCTTTGACTTTTCCGTCAACCATTTTTTCAAAAATATTTAGAACATTGGGGTTAAAGGCTTTTTCAACATCAAAATCTTTCTTTTCAGAAAAAGATTGATTTGAAATTTCAACTTCATCAACTTTTTGTTTATAATTTTCAGCTCGCAATGGTGGAAAGTTGATATCATCCATTGGCGGAACTGAATTTTCACTTTTGAGCTCAACTTGTGGCTCCTCTGATTTTGACGAATCAGAATCATCGCCAGAATGTGGCTCCTTTATTTTCGAAGAAACAAATTCATCGCCAGGAACATTTCCTTTCTTCACACTCCATTCTGTCCTCAGATTTGCATCTGATGAATTCGTTTTGCTTGATTTGTCATTCTTTGAAGAGCAAGACGATTTATCAGAACTCTTCTCTGTTTTACTTGTTGTATCCGAGGACAAAATCTTCTCGAGATACTCTCTCGCCTTTTTCCTCTTCTTCTGCAGTCTGTCTTTTTGCCCTTGAGAAAGCTTCACTTTCTTTTCTTGAACTTTAGGTTCTTGGACCTTCTGTTCTTTGACTTTCTGGTCTGAAACTCTCAGTTCCTTGGGCTTGACAGTGACTGGTTTCTTTGCCAATTTCTGAGAATTAACCTTCAATCTTTCATTTGATCTCCTTGGGCAATCTCTGGCAATGTGACCTTTGATTTGACAATTATAGCATCTCCTCGTCTCATAGCTCCAATTCTGGCAGTTAACAGCAATGTGTCCTTGATAACCACATTTGTAGCACACTCTGTTATCATACCAATCACCATTTTCATACCAAACGCTCAGATCAAAGCACTGTTTGGCTTGGTGATACTCTTTCCTCTTCTTGATTGTTGGATTTGACTTTTGAGCACTGTGGTCAAACCTGCACCACTTATTACCACCAATTTTTGAGTTTTGATTTTTCAATATTTGTGATTTTCGACTGCGATTGGATGATTGATCTGATGAGCTTTTATTTTCATTTTTAAAATTTTTCAAATTTTTAACTTTTTGTTTCTGTTCTACAATCTTCTTAACAGGTTTTTGCTTTGAGCATTCACCTATTTCAGTAGATTGCAAAACAGTATTTTAAAATTTTTCTTTTAGTTTCAAAAACAATTTTTGTTTTTCAATCTTTTCATTTTCATCATCAAATTTCTCATCGCAATCTTCAACTTTGACATTGTCAAAGTTTGTGACATCGTCACTTATTGGAATAGAATTGATCGGTTTTGGGCATGAAATATTCACATACGCTGAAGAAGTCACAAAACCTTTCAATTTATTTTCAAGCTCACTGGTTTTCTTACGAGCTTGCTCACTTTCCTTTTCAAGTTGGATAATCTTTTGAAGATGAGAATTTATCATTTTTTGCTTTTCGATGTTATTTTTACTAAACACATCTCTCCCATCTTCTAGAATTTTATTTGACTTTGAAATTCTTTTTCCATTTTTAATTTTTCATTTTCTAAATTTTGTTTTTGATTTTTCAAAACATTTTCTGAATTTTTAAGATTTTTGTTTTCTAATGTCAAACTCTCTAAATCCCTCAAGAGTTTGGCATTTTTAGATTTCAAATTTTCACAGTTTGAGCACTTCTCGATCGTTTTTACAGATTCAGCTTTCTTCTCCACCTTGATAGCTGAAATTTCTTTAACCTGCTCCTCTTCCTCTCAAACATTTTCCTCAGATTTGAATTCTACTTTATCAGTTGCTGCTTTATTCTTTCGGAGTTCAAGTTCTAGTTCTTCAATCTTCGCGATAAACAAGCCCAAAGTCAAGTTTAAATGTATCTTCTTCAAATCTAACAAATACGTTCTCCACATATCACCCGGTAAAACATTTCCCAATTTGTTAACCCATTCCTCATTGGTCTTGGTTATCTTCAATCGCTCCATCTCCCAATACAACTCGACATACCTTTTGATTAATTCTTTAATTGATTCTCCCTTGATACCTGTAAAATTTTCAAACTTGTTCAGTGTAAGATAAATTTCAGAATCCATGTTTTGGTATCAAAAGATTCTTAATGGCGAGTTTTTCAAACGATATGAAAGTTCACACAGACATATGACTATTCGATTGAATAGCAAAGATCAGGCGACAGTGAATCGAGTGAGGATTCTCTCAGGTGAGGATCCTATTCTTGACAAATCACCTTGGATTTCCTGCAAACAAACAAGTAAACGATCAAATCAAAACAGATTGTATATGTAACAGTGTGTTGATGATCCCAATCTAAGACTCGTTGTCGAAGATTCGTCGATTCAATCCAAAATTGTTCGGATAAAATCTCTAAATGAATAGGCTGTGATACACTGATGGGCTTAGAATGATTTGAGCCGAGAATTAATCACCACAAACACTTAACACCACCAAGCCCACAAACACTTAATCTCCACAAAGATTGGGCCGTATACGAATCAAATCATCTAAAACACTTAATCATCTCGACAACACTTATTTACGGGCTGTGATCTCTGATTGGGCCAACGTTTGTAATGAATTAAATGGGCGGCAATTTAAACTTCTAGTAGGAATGCTATAGGGCCACAAAAACCACTTGTGATGGGCTGTTATTCAACTAAAACGTGATTGGACAGCCGACAAAAAGAATTCCTATTCAATTAATGTTCATCAATTCATGTTCATCTATGATTGGGCCTCTTTATGTCTACTTATTAAATGGGCGGTGCAATTATGGGCCTCTAGCATACATACTTCAGCCGACAACACTTTACAATATCAAATTGTGATTGGCCAACTTGAGTTAATGGGTCGGTGCACATGGGCTTACAATCACATAACAACAGACAACTATAAGTGTGATTTTAGTGACCGACAATTTGATTTAATGTTCTTTGATTGGGCCGCTTGTTTAGTGTTCAGAAAATCACGTGAAGAAGATGACTCAAAAGCGAACCACTATTGAAACTTTGGAGCGGACCACTGATTTAAGCACAATAAGTGAACCTATTAAAATACTTGGAGCGGACCTGAAGTGTTACTATGAGCGGACCATAAAACTGACTAATAAGCGGACTGAACACGTAATTTGGAGCGAATCTGTATGAGCTATAAGCGAACCATCTCAAATCAAACCCTATGAGCGAATCTCCTAGTCATATGAGCGAACCTGTTGTTTAACCGAATAAGCGAACCTCAATAATACCAAATAAGCGAACCTGTTTGATTTTTGACGCGAATTCGAACCGAAAAACCTTGATTTCTCCTAAACGGCTAGGAGATTTGAACTGAAACTTGGTAGGGTTGCAATTCAAGTATTTTCGCACAACATGTTAGAAATTCAGACGAATCGGACCGTGAAATCACGTTCAATTTGACGAATTTCCGTAAAAACCGTGAGAAATAGGTAGAAGATGAAGAAATAGATGAAATCGGATCTGAATCGGCTGAAATCTTGTACGAAAATGATGTGTTTGATAGTGCAATCGAGCTCCTAGCTCTAATACCACTTGTAGGACCGGTTTTGACGCCGTTCGATTGCGTAACGAACGTTCGACGTGCGGAATCCGTGAACGTGCGTGACCGAACACACAATAACGTACTAGTAACGTGAATCCATTGCAAGATATGACAAGTTCGGTACAAGAATCACGTTTACAACGACTTTCTCTCTCTAGACTTTCTCTCTCTAAACTTGAATCACCAAAAGTACAAATGTGAGAGCTAAAGCCTTCCAAAAGTCCTCTCCTTCTTTTCAACTTATGACATAATCTCCTATTTATATACCTTGGAATTAATGAGACTTCTCATTAATTACCAAAACGCCACCTTACTAATTCTAACTAAATATTACAATATAAGCTCGATTTCTTCGGTTTCTTGCTACTGCTTGGATTGACGAAGGTGATAGACATTCGTGCACTAACACCCTTTTTTGCTTTACGCACTTTTGGGTGTTACATACGTTATCTATATTCAAATCACATCAATCACACAATGCAAACACTATTTATACGCTGACCGTTATTGCATGTTACGTGTTATTCGATGAATTCTTGTATGTTATGTTAACACAGTGATTGTTGTCTGACACCTTAGCAACGATAGTACTATAGTTTGGACTCAGCACCTGTCGTGGACAGGGGTTGTTAAGGGCTTTACTTCACGTGTCCCAGTGGGGATATGTGTTGCGCATTCTACAACTCGCAGTCACGTCTGTGCATATTTCCCTGTCGATAACCTACTTGCCTTCACTTTGTACATGTTACATGCTGGTTATGCGTAAACGCTTTTGAACTCTATTATACTAATAAACTTGTATCCTCACCTTTACACTATGTGTATTGACCTTTATTTTAACGTATGTGACAGGTGCCTAGGATGATGTGCTTTGCTTGCTATGTGGGAATCAAGTAGGATTGAGAGTCTAGAAATAAAGACAATTTATTTTATTTTATTTAAATCTGAGTTGTTGGAACATGTTATTCGTTTTTGAGATATCGCTGTCTGTAATAACTTACTTGCTTAATAGGTTATGGTATGGGACATAGTATTAACTATTCGGTAAAGTAGTTGTTATGGAATTTCTCTTGGACAATCTGTTTCGCTCAGTGCCGCGCCCCGATGATTCCGCCATCGGTTGGGGTGTGACAGATTGGTATCAGAGCCATAACTATAGGGAAATTTAGGCAAGACTCGACCTAGTCCGGGTCGATGTCTTAGAAACGACCTCGTCTATAGTCTAAGTACCAACAGACCGACTTGTACATACTCTGTAGGGGTTTTATACGAGCTTACTTGCTATTCTCGCTCGCACTCGCTGAACACTACACTATCAGTGCACACTAATTTTCGAAAATGAACGAGTGGTTATGTCAAGATTAGGTGTGAAAACTGCAAACTCTCAACTAAATCGCTTGCTCGACCCGCATTTTATCAATAAATAGGGGAATTTGCGTTGAATCAGGAGTGAAATCGTACTTTAACGCAAATTTTCTTCTCTATTTTATCAAAATGGGAACGAAGCTGTTAAGTCAGGAGTGAAACCGGAACCTTGACGACTTGTTCCGATCTCTATTTTGGTTTTACAAATATCTCACGAAAGTCTCGACGGACTCCAACGACTTGAAGTCACACTGTAACTGGAAGGATGCATGCCATTCGCCCAAAGTCGAGGCGAGAGCACAGTCCCGAAAGCCAAAGTGTATACCAAAAGTCCTTGTGAATAGTCGAATCACTTTGGGTAGTCGACGTCTATCAAGCCTTAGACAATCTATCCTCGATTTCAACCTCGCAATCGCTGATTTTATGTGTTTCGAATTTTGAACCCGCAACTGCTGACTCTGATATTTGTCGTTTTTATGTGTTTATGTGGTTTTATATGATTTGTTAACGTTTTGAGATACTGATGGTTTTGATCTAACGCTTCTTGCTCTGCTCAACACGCATAACACATTACACACCGTTAACAAATCGTTGCTACTTGTGGGTAAACGCATGCTATGCTACTCGCTGTGTACTCGCTAATCGCAATCGCTATTCTCGAACTCGCGGACCCTGAATGATAGGTGAATACGTGCAAAATATAGCTTGTCCTCGTGGTTTCCGTGACTTAAGTGTTTCTGTGCTCTATGTGCTTATGTGTTTCTGTGATTATGTGCCTATGTGTTACGGGGTTGTGTTCCTGAGCTTTAGTAGTTTTAAGTTTGTGTGAGGAGAGATTCTATTATATAGTGTTTGAATCCTGTGGCGATGCCTGTTGCAGACAATGTCGTCATTTGGATCCTTTCACTCACGTTCCGCTCGCCGCAATCATGAGGATAAGCGTATCGCATCTTTGGTCGCTAAGCAAATTGCGAAAGTCATTCCGCAGATCGTTAGTGAGCTGAATGAAAATGGAAGCAAGTCTTCTGAAGAGTCCCGGACTGATTCACCTAAGCCTGCTCCAATCAGTTCCTGCTCAACCGCAAGTCTTCTGAAGAGTCCCGACCATGTTCCAATGGTTTGATTCGATTGAGGTCACCCTTCGCCAGAGTGGCTGTCCTGATAATCTCCGTACTCTTAACGCCACTGGCGTCTTCCAATCCCGAGCTCTAGATTGGTGGACGGCCGAGAGAAACAAACGCAGAAATGATGCAGCTTACGGGTTGACGTGGGATGAGTTGAAGGACGTTATGATGCAAGAGTTCTGCCCTCCCCACGAGCGCCAAAAGCAGGAGGACGAATTCTGGCATATCAAGCAGAAAGATGGAGACAACGCTGGTTTGACTGCTCGCTTTAAGCAGCTAAGCATAATCTGTCCGAGCCAAGTTACTACGCCCGAAATCGCCATCAAGAAGTATATCGTGCTCTTCCGGATTGCGTGGCTGATTTCGTTCAAGCTGCAAAGACGACAACGATTGAGGAAACCTACTTACTCGCTGCTGAGATCAACGACAAACGAGTCAAGTCTGGTTATTGGAACAAAGCCTCAAAGAATCTGCATCAAGCTACCACTGCTGCAACCACTGAGACCACCGCCGCACCGTAGTCTTCAAAGTCCTCTCGTCGCAAAAGGAAGAACAACAACAACAACAACAACAGTAGCAAAAGTTGCGCTGTCACCGCTGCCGCCCCGCTCCAATCAGCTCCTGCTCAACCGCAGCCTCAACACCGCCAGGTAGCGGCACCAGTTACCAACGCACTGCCGTCCAAGCGTGCGTATACTGGTCCTCACCCGGCTTGCCCTACTTGCACTTATCACCACCTAGTGGGAATCGCTTGCAGATACTGTGTGCACTGCAATATGTACGACCACTTCACCGCCAACTACCGTACTGGTCCACGTCAAGCTCCAGTTCCAGCTCCTGCTCAACAAGCTTTACTTCCCGCTCCTCAAGGCCAGCAAGCGACTCCTGCACCCGCGATCCATGCTAGAGCTTGCTTTGCGTGTGGTGATCCCAACCACTTCGCAAACATGTGCCCGAATCGAGTGGTGAAGCAAGAGTCACAACAGCAGCAACCCCAGCAACAGCAACAGCAACAGCAACAGCAACAACAGCAACAACAACAACAACCGACAGCCCGCGGACGTACGTTCAACATTAATGTCTGCCAAGCTCAAGCCGATAACAATGTGGTTAATGGTACGTTCCTTGTGAATGGTATATATGCTTCGTGTTTATTTGATACTGAAGCCGATAACTGTTTTGTATCATTTGAATTCGAAAAGCTCCTTAATCGTAAGCGCGCCCATCTCCTCTTGACGTTCGATGTTGAAGTTGCCACCGGAAGAACCGTCGCCGTCAATTCTGTTCTCCGTGATTGTACTCTTGAACTCAATAATCACGTCTTTCATATCGACCATATTCCGATGCAGCTCGGTAGTTTTGACGTCACAGTAGACATGGATTTTCTTCGTGAGAATCATGCTAAAGTCGTTTGCTTCGATAAGATGATTCGCTTGTCGCTCGCTAATGGTGATCAATTGTGTGTTTATGGGGAAGTCGCGTCGAAGAAACTCCAACTCATGTCCTGTGTCCAGGCTAGCAAGTAAGGAATACCAAGTTTTCTTGGCGCACATTGTAGTAGCGGAGAAAAAGGAAGTTAAGGAGATAGATAAGGTGCCCGTGGTTTGTGATTTTCCTCTTGTATTTCCTGATGAGCTTCCTGGCTTACCTCCAAGTCGTGATATCGACTTTCGTATCGACCTCATTCCTGGAGCAAATCCTGTCGCTAGAGCTCTTTATCGACTCGCTCCGTCCGAAATGCGTAAACTCTCAAGTCAGCTCCAGGAATTGCTTGATAAAGGCCTCATTCGCCTTAGCACCTCTCCTTGGGGCACACCAGTACTTTTCTTCAAAAAGAAGGATGGGTCGTTCCAGATGTGCATCGACTATCGGAAGTTGAATAAGCTGATAATTAAGAATCGTTATCCCCTACCTCGAATCGATGATTTGTTTGATCAGTTGCAAGGTGCTACGTGTTTTTCGAAGATCGATCTACACTCAGGTTATCACCAATTACGCATTCAAGAGGAGGATATACCCAAAACCGCTTTTTGCACTCGATACGGCCACTATGAGTTCGTTGTTATGCCTTTTGGTTTAACCATCGCCCCCGCGGTTTTCATGGAACTGATGAATCGCATGTGTAAACCATTCCTTGACCGCTTCATCATCGTGTTCATCGTTGATATCCTGATCTATTCCAAGTCGAAAGCCGAACACGCGCAACATCTACGTTTGGTTCTCGAACTACTCCAAGGGAACCGACTCTATGCCTAGTTCTCCAAGTGTGAATTTTGGCTAGAGGAGGTTCAATTCCTCAGTCATATTGTTAATAGTCAAGGTATTCACGTCGACCCTGCGAAGATCGAAGCTGTTAAGAGTTAGGTTACACCTAAGAACCCGTCTAAAGTCCGTTCTTTTCTCGGGCTAGCGGGCTATTATCGCCGATTTATCGAAGGATTCTCAAAAATCACCGTGCCGCTTACTTCTCTCACGCATAAAGACAAGCCTTTTCTTTGGGAACCAGACAAGAGACTGCCTTTCAAACTCTCAAGCATATGCTCTGCAATGCTCTCGTCCTTACTTTACCCGACGGAAACGATGACTTCGTTGTCTATTGTTATGCCTCGAACCTTGGTCTTGGTTGTGTTCTCATGCAACGAGACAAGGTTATCGCCTACGCATCTCATTAGCTCAAGATCCACGAGAAGAACTATACAACCCATGACCTCGAGCTAGGTGCAGTTGTTTTTGCGTTGAAGATTTGGCGACACTACCTTTATGGTACCAAGTGTACGGTCTTCACCAACCATAGGAGCCTACAAAACATCTTCAGCCAAAAGGAACTGAATATGCGTCAACGCCGATGGGTGGAACTTCTCAACGATTACGACTGTGAGATTCGTTATCATCCTGGCAAAGCAAATGTCGTTGCCGACGCCCTCAGCAGACGAAGCTATTTGTATAGCGCTCATAATGTCCAAGCCCAGCATCATCTCGAAACTCTCATCCGCGAAGCCCAACATGCTTGTTTCACTGAACGCACTTTGAAGAAGGAAAGAATTCTCAACGGTGGAGCCCAGCTAGTGAATAAGTCGAATAGGATTTTCTATTATCGGGACCGAATCTGGATCCCTAAGCGCACTGACTTACGACAGACTCTTATGGATGAAGCCCACAAGTCTCGATATTCTATTCATTCCGGTGCCGATAAAATGTACTAGGACCTTAGCTACAAGTACTGGTGGCCGAGCATGAAGAAAGATATCGCTCTCTATGTTTCGAAGTGCCTGACTTGCTCGAAAGTCAAGGCCAAGCATCAAAGACCCTCTGGCTTACTCGTCCAACCCGAGATCCCTATGTGGAAATGGGAAGGTATAGCTATGGACTTCATAACGAAACTTCCGCGCACGCCATCAGGTCATGATAGCATCTGGGTTATCGTTGACCACTTGACTAAATCTGCTCATTTTCTGCCAATACGAGAAGACTATAAGGTAGAAAAATTAGCCCGAATCTACACCGAAGAGATCATTTGTCGACATGGGACGCCTCGCGACATTATCTCTGACCGCGATGGTTGGTTTACCTCGCGTCTTTGGGAAACGTTTCAATCCGCTCTCGGTACTACGCTTAATCTAAGTACCGCTTTCCATCCCCAAACAGACGGTCAGACTGAAAGAATGATTCGTACCTTTGAAGACATGCTTCGCTCGTGTGTCATAGATTTCGGTGGTAATTGGGACGCATACTTACCTTTAGTCGAATTCTCGTACAATAACAGTTATCATTCCAGCATTCAAATGACACCGTTTGAGGCATTATACGGAAGAAAGTGTCGATCTCCTATTGTATGGCACGAGATTGGAGACTCGCAAATAACCGGTCCTGAGCTGTTGCAAGAAACGACTGACAAAATCCTCCAAATTCGAGACAATCTGCTGAAAGCTCGGAGTCGTCAGAAAAGTTACGCCGATAGACGACGCAAGCCCCTTGAATTTGACGTTGGCGATCACGTACTCCTAAAGGTATCACATTGGAAAGGTGTGATCAGATTCAGCAAGAAAGGAAAGCTCGCGCCCCGATATGTTGGACCCTTTAAGATTCTGGAAAGGATCGGCAAAGTGGCCTACAGACTCGAACTACCGGAGGAATTTAGCAACGTCCACCCGACTTTCCATGTATCGAAAAGTGCCTGGCTGAGCATGATTTACAAGTTCCATTGGAGGATCTTCAAGTGGACGAAACATTACACTTCGTGGAGAAGCCTGCCGAGATCATGGACTGAGAAACCAGGAAGCTTAGGCGCTCACGCATTCCCATTGTGAGGGTTCACTGGGAAGGTAAACGAGGCGCAGAGTTCACCTGGGAACTCGAAAGCGACATGAAGGCGAAGTACCCGCAGTTGTTTGTTACGACT